>NW_025999905.1:6512570-6568264 GCF_001458135.2 Marmota marmota marmota | reverse complement strand
AAAAAAAAAAAAAAAAAAAAAAAAAAAAAAAGTCTTGCCATGAACTTAAGCGAAAGCACAAATGAAGCAAAACAAATTGTATGCTTTTTTCATGGATAGTCTGTAACAGGACTTATAGGGTAAAGTAATATTTTCCATCTTACCTTGAGCAAGCTAAATCCTATGATGAAAATAAAACAGATTAATATGCTAGAGAGTGTCTGATTTAGGATTGTTAAGGAACAAAATTTTACCAAATTGAGTTTTAAAAATTTAACTATTTTTTTAATTGTTGATTTATGAACCAGGCTCAATCCAGACTATAAAGTAGAAAGGAGTTCCAATGAGATAAAGCAAATGGGTGAATTTTACTGGCAGAAACAATAAAAGAGAGATGAAGAAAGGAATAACTGGCAGATGTAAGAAATATAGGAATGTAAGGAATATTTTGTTGAATTAGTGGCATTTGGTTATCTTTTATGTCCCAGTTTCTTGGAAGGTCAGATCTTACAAATAAACAACTGAATTTTCTTTGCTGATGTGGAATCTTAGTGCAAATGACACCATTTTGCTTCTGTTGCATTTTCTTTTTCGGGGGAACCTGAGCCGGGTCATGGAAGAGCCCTCTGAAGAGGTGTTTTGCTGTTTTGTGTCTCTACTCTTAGTTTATGATCTTGTCTTGGTGGGGAATGCTCTTTACTATGCATTCCTAATTTAACAATATCTGCATGTGGATAATGATGAATGCCCAATGAAATTTCAGATGAGGAAATAAGTTTAAACATCAGCATAACGAATTTAGTTTTAACTGAACAAGTCTTCAGCTTAAGATGTCAAATCCTTACATGATCCTGTACCTTAAAGTTCTGGATTACCTTTGCTTTAGCAGATTTAAAAATAAAGTTTGTATTAATTCTATCAACAAATAGTCATTGGATGGCTTCTACTAGGCAACCATTCTATTATGTGATGGGAATATAATTACTAACAAGATAGAGTCCCTCTGTCTTGGAATTTTAGGTCTAATAGTAGAAGTAGTTTTGTATAAATAAAGACAGCAAATATATTTATTCAATCTGTGATGGATTAGACATGTTGAAAAGAATAAAAGGTCTTGCAGCCAGTTCCCAAGATGGCTACCTATGATCTAGTCCCCTAGTCTTCATCCCTTCTGTTACCCTTCTCTTATGATGTAGAAAGGTCGATCTGTGTCATCAATAGCATATGACAGAAGCTATGTAGGTCCTTTCCAAGAGAAGATTGTGAAAGGCTGTGGCCTCCATCTTCAACTTTCTCTTTGGACTTACAATGGGGAGGCCATGTAGTTAGCAACATTATAGAGGAACCCACATGTCAAGAACCTGAGGTATATGGCCAAGGGTCAACAAGAAACTGAGACCTGACAAATACCACAAGTGCACTTGGAAGCAGATATTCCAGCTGCAGATGACTCACCCCCTTCTCAATAGCTTGATGCTTAGCTCAAGAGAAACTGTAAGCCAGAAACACAAAACTTCTGGTGTTCCAGGATTAAGGTGTTCCAGGATTCTTCAGTCACATAAACTAGTAAGTGTAGATTGATTTAAGCTGCTAAATTTTGGGATACTTTGTAATTCAGTGATAGATGACTAACAAAGGTCTTTCAATGCAGATATAACCTAGAGTGTTTTGACCAGTGACCAGATATTGAAGGCTTAAGTAAGAATTGGCAAGATCAAGAATTGGCAAGATCTTTTAAAGTATGGCTCTGTGTGTTGGAAAATAAAAGTAGTTATGTCATTGATAACGAACTAGATGAGCTATTGATGTGTCTTCCTGTTAGAAGGTTGAATTATCTGAATCCGAGCACTCTTATTACCCATTATGTCAGGAATGAGTCAAATGACAAGAGCTATTTATAATAAATGTCATGGCCTTTTCCTCTATTTTAACTGATAACACTTATTAGTTTAAGAATTCTGAGTAGATTTCAGTAGGAATGGGTGTGACAACTAGTGCCTGTATAGAAAAGAATATCTTTGTTTTGGCTCTAAATGCAAAGATTATTTTTAGGTCCCATCAATACACATACTGCAAGCAGTGAAATTCTGCGTTTTGGATGCCTTTTTGATAATGCTGCCTTTCTTATTGACTCAAATGATGTCAAAAGTGTCACATGCGAACCTTTCCTAAGAACGTTTAGACCCCCATTGATAAATAATTGATAAAAAATTACTTCTGGGTGGACCATATTGCTCCCGAATATATTTGACAAACCAATGAGGATTGATGTTATTTGACACATTGAAGGAGGGAATAATTTCAGTTTACAATCTAGTGGATCAAGAACAAAATGCTGGGTTTTATTTAGAATGTGTCAAACAGATATAAAGGAGATTTGTAGCTTTCTTTGATGTGCTCACATGAAATGCCTGTAGTCAAACTGCTATTTTTAAACTTGAGAAGAAATTCAGGACAAAAGGAACATTTTAAATATAAAAGGGAATTCAAGAAGATCACAAAGAAGTGAAATCACTATTACAAAGTTCAAAGACACATTGTTCTTCAAATACCAAGAAGCTGACTTAAATATCATTGGTGACCCTTATTCAGAGGAGACTTTCTAGGGTTTGAGGAAGTGATGGACACAAGGCCATTCTTTTTGCCCCCTTTTAGAAACTGCTTGGTTTTGGACTACTATTATGTTTTACTTTCTTGAGACGAAGTTTCCTGTTGTGCTAGACTTTTGAACTCAGTAAGGAGATCTTAACTGCAAGATAATGGGTATGCTGTGACAGGCATCAAGTCAGCTGACCACCATAGAACAGGGAGAGGACTCTGATGTGTCAACCTCATGTCTGAGCAGCAGACAATCCCTTGTCTGCATTGGCACCTATATGGATAGGAAGCCAGGAAATTGTTTTAATCGTGGGCAGGGCATCAGGCCTGTGTCAAGAACAGTCCTGAAAGCCATATAAAATGTTGCATGGATAGATCTCAATGGCTTCAGACAAATGCAGGCTGACCTAGAAAGGAGATATCTACTGTCATATGCTATAGAGAAGTTCTAAATGCATAAGAGTGGCAACTTTTATGGAGTACCAACTCGGCTAGACAGTTCACATGAATTAGTTCATTTCTTCCTGGCAGCAATTTTGGAAAAAAGGCTTTATATCCATTATACAGGTATGGAAATTGACACTCAAAGAGATGAAATAATCTGACCTGTGTGAGAGCCAGAATACAAACCCATGATTGTCCTATGCCATTTCTCATTCCACCACCACACAATGTTGTTTTTTTTTTCAACATAATCATCGATTAAAAATATGAAAATTGGGGGATTTATTTTATAAGGAGTTGCAAGAACGTGTAGTATAAAAACTGCATTTAATAAATAAAGAAGAAAGAGATTACATTAATACAAGCTATGATTCTGAATTACATACTTCAGATATTTTGCTGTGATATGTAAATATCACAGCCTCAGAAATCACAAAGAATATGTTTCTGTGCCAAAAAAGGAAGAAAATTCAGAAATTAATAAACCTATACATTACAGAAATATATTTAGTTCCATGTAACTTTTTAACATTTTTTCAATAATAATTTAAACAGAAAAATATTTTCTTTTAATTTTCTAGCTTTATTGAAGTATGACTAACAAATAAAATTGTTTAATTATAATGAAATGATTTGATATATATGTACATTGTGAAATAATCATTACAATTAAACTAACATTCACCACTTAGTTACCTTTTATGTGTTGGGGTGGGCAGTGAGAGCACTTACCTGTTCTCAGGAACAAGAACAGATTTTTATCTAAAAGTTGTTTGTACTCAGATTTTTCTAGTCTTTTTATTTCAGTAATTGTGTGTGTGTGTGTGTGTGTGTGTGTGTGTTTTGTTTGCTTTCAGAGCAATCTCTGCCACACAGTGCTTAGGTTGATAGTTAAAATTTGTTTATATTTTAAAGGAAGACAGTTTATAAGCTTCCTGTCCATTCATTTATTAATTCATCTGACAACATACACAAACACCTTCTATGTGCTTGTGACTAAAAACACAGGATTCCATGGAATTTATTAAATGGAAAGAAATAATAAACATCTACACAGAATACAGAGCAATGAACAAATACCAGCTTTGAGATCCCATAGTGAGTTTCCCTAAGTCTAATTTGGGGTTGAGAACTGGGAAAACATATTTATTCCAGGAGGAACTCACAGGGCAGGTACTTTGAGGAGTCAGTCTGAAAATATTATTCCTCCTAATGTTTAATATACATAAAATGTTAACTTTATTCTTAGTGTTTTAAATCATTCTAAATCAAATTATAATTCAAGAAGATAAAATTATTTTTCTATAATGGACTTTTGCAATCATTTTTTTTGTCTTATTACTAACCTGCCTTTTACATTTGAAAAAACATTGTAAACACATTGCCATTTCTCATGCATGTCCATAGAACAAGAAGTGGTGATTGGTGAAAGTCTATTGATATTTTACTGTTTAAAGTTACCAATTTAGCATAACCAATTAGAAAAAAAAAACATACGAATATATATATCGTTTATATAAATTGACACACACCCATGTTTATATATACTATTTGTTTTTTTTTAAGAACAGTTGTATGATACTGAATATTCCCTTTTCAAAGGATTCATGCTTTTGTCCTTATTAGTTATTTCAAACTTTATTTTCAAAGATAATACCCACTGCCACCTATTCTGTAAGAATTTCTGTTGCTTTGCAACTCGAACTCTAATTTAAACTATTAATTTGTTCTTCCATTAGGTGGATTTTTTTAAAGTATGCCTATGATACTTGCATTGTAACAATCCATTTCAAGTACTAGAAGAAATATTTATTTATCTTTTATTTCCTACCTCCAACCAGACCTACTAGTGGTAACTATAACTTTTAATGAAAGATGGATGGATATCTTTCCATGTCATTCTTTTTGGTGATAAAATTAAATAAAAAAACATTTATAGGTAAATATAGTATCTATAAAAAGAAATTCAGTGTAGGTGTAATCATTCTTAGTGATGATATTGTCCCGGAATGCTGAATATTGGTTCTTAGAGGGATGGATCTTAGGTATCACAGTGGTCTTCGACTCTCCAAGAATATAAGATATAAACAGGTGCACATTATAATTGCATTATTAAAATGTAATGGGAAGAAAGCAAATAGGAATAAAAGTAAATGTTGAAACAAATTTCTTATGGGACAATAAAGAAAAAAGTTTGAGAATATATATATCGTTTATATAAATTGACACACACCCATGTTTATATATACTATTTTTTTTCTTTTTTAAGAACAGTTGTATGATACTGAATATTCTTTTTCCTGCTTTTTTTTTTCCAGTTAATATGATACACCAAATGTAAGCTGTGGATGGCACATGTAGATCATTACAGAAGTCAGATAGTAGCATAAACAAGACAAGCAAACGTTGAGGAAGAGTGAGGACCATGGTAAAATTGAGGAGTGCATATTTCTTTAAATGAATCATCAGCTCTTCTAAATCAACTCCTGCAGATGGTTGCCATGTGAGAATTGGGGCCCAGTGTTATATTCCCTGATTTCCCCAGCAATACTGGAAGGCTGGATTTTTTTGTGTAATCTGAATTTTAAACTTTAAATATGAATTCTCCATGAATATCAACAGTATATGGGTCAAGCAAAACATGTTTGTACTAGTAAACATTGCAGGCCTCTCAAGATTCTCCAAGGAATCTCTGCTGAGAGATCAATTGCAGAAAAATTTGCATCAGAAATTCAGTGTGACTTGTTTTTTGCACCCCAGGTCAATCCTGCTGAGTTAGAAATCCTCTGCATCCACTTAGGAATTTGTTTTTTGGGTTTTTTGTTGTTGTTTTTTGTACTAGTGATTGAACCCATGGGCACTTTACCACTGAGCTGCATTCCCAGCTCTTTTTATTATTTAGTTTGAGGAATCTAATTTTTTAAATATAGTGTTTCTTATGTTATCTCAAGTTTGTGAACCAAAGAACTAGCATACCATAATTGGCACATAACCATAATTGAATTCCAAAGATTGAGAATACCAACCTTTGTTAAAATATTTTTTTTCATTGATGGATATTAAATTGCTTCTAGATTTTTCTTTCTATAAATACTTCATTATATCCTAATGTATCACTGTTTTAATATTTGTGGTACAACAAATCAGGATTATTGGATCTAATTATAGGGTCTAATAGATATTATACATTTCAGGATCTAGTACATATTATAAACTTACTTTTGAAAGATAGAAAAAATGAAAACATTCACATTTCAACCAGAATATATGTGAGAACCTTCATCCTAATATTCATACTTCTGTATATTTGAAACACTCCCAACTTGAGATGATAAAAATGTTCTTTATTTTTAAAATATCTGTTGTCCTCACTTCCAATGAAGATTTTTTTTTTATCATATGTTCATAAGTTACTTATATTTTCTCTACTTGAGGGAGTTTACAGATAGAATGGGAAAACTAATATCTTCTACAATGACTTTCTTTGATACTTTTACCTTCTTCCTAGGCTCCACCCTCCTCCCAAATTCCTGCTTCCTTTCCCACAGAGAGCCTATTAAAGCCACTGATAATCTGTCACCATTCTGTTAGGACTCTTTTTCCATTGGAATTATTTTTAAGTGTTCATTTCTTTGCCAGTTTTGCTACTTAGTAGTCTATTTTTTTTTTTCCTTATCTGTTTGATATAGCCCTGTGTAAACTAGGCTATCAAAAATTTGCATATACTATATATAGTATTTTATAAAACAAATTATTAAAGTACTAGTTTACTTAATCTAATTTTGAGAAAATTCCATTTTAATCATATTAACCCTTTTAAACAGCACTATTTTAGTTTGCTTCTTAAACTGCTTTAAGTAATTCACTTTAACTACACGCATTTTCAGTATAATGCCATAAGTTAACTGCAGAAAAGCCACTAATGAATATTACTTTACTTCACGAAATAACAGCAAAGGAACTATAAAGACTTAAATAACTTTATACACAAACTATTTAAAAGTTTTAGAACTTTCTAAACTAAAAAATGGACTTTTTTGAGGGGGAGGTACTTTCAAGAGTTCTTATTTTAAAACCCAAATGGGATTTCAAAATACAAGTAAATAAATGTCAAAGCTTCTTGGCCTCTGCTCTGCCATTCTATGTCTGAAACCCTGCCAAAATGAAATTTTCCATTCAAGAAGGACTGGCATTTACTAAGCTGATTTTTAAAAGACATTCTCAAAAGTAGTGGAAACTTTGTGCAACTTTTGACATTCTTCTCTTGTGGATAGAACAGCTGCCTCTGTGGACATTTTCCACCACTGTAACATTTTCTAAAAAAGTTTCAGTCTTTCCAATGTCTGGCCACTAGGTCTGTTGTTCCACCCCTCCACCCAACCCCTGGTCCGGTACCCAGCATATAAGATAAACAGCCCCCAGGCCAGAAAGTAGTGTTTCACTGTTTCAAGGCGCAGAAATGATGACAGAATATATCTCACTAAGTATCAAAGTAGAAAAAGAGAAGAGAAAGTGGGAGAGAGAACCGGCAGGGTTCAACCTTTCTCTCTGAAGGGGAGGACATTTATCTCAACAGGCTCTACTGTTTAAAACAGAGCTGTAGCGAGATGGTTGCTTATTCACATGAGAACTTCATTTTTCAGTTATTGGAAAGTCATATAGTTAACAGATATGAGTCCTTTAAAAAAAAATTCAAAAGGGAAAATATGGAGTCTCTGCAAAACGTAGTAAAATTAGAGGCTCAGTGCGCGGCTCCAACTGCCCCCCCACCCTAGGGATGGAGAAGGGGCGCGGGAGCACCCGGCCTGTGAAAGAGTGATGAAGTTACCCCGGCCTGGGAAGGAGTGATGGAGTTTGGAAATGGAAACTAGAACTATCATGAAAACCTCCAATATTCCTAAAACAAGCTTTAAAAAATTGTCACTGTGAAATAAATCAAAGGTAGAAATGAAAATTACGGGGCGTTAAGTGAGCAAACGGAAATCTTTCTGTAACCGATCTGTTGGCACTTTTAACACACCTTTTGAAGCAACAAGCTGATTACTAGTCATTCCTTAAAGCTTTCTCCCCATTCTCAATTCTCTTCCTTCTCTTTTGCAGCGCACCTCGGAATTATTCCCGTGTGAGCATTCCTTTAATTTCGAACCTATTTTTTTCTGTCCTTATTGCTCCCAGATCCAAAGCGCCTCTTCCTGATCTAGTATTTAATTCACTGATGCGACTTAGAGGAGGTGGCAAGGCATTAAAAAAAAAAAAAAAAAAAAAAAAAAGTTTTGCGGTTTGGGAAACTTAGGCCTTTGTTGTGTCATTTCCCCTGCCCCTCCACGCCCCCAACCACGTGACCCAGAAAGGCCGGAATTTTGTGAATGAAGCCGAAAGGTGGCTGAGGGGGCGGGATGGACTCCGCCCCCTTCCCTATGTCGGCCAATCTCCGAGCGGAGCGCTGCGGGGTCAGCAACAAAGAACAATGGGCTGGGAATTTACGGTTCGTTATTGGCTGCAAGAGAAGCTCGCGGGGGCTCTGAACTAAAGCTCCACCCTCTCCCGGTTACCCTGGATACCCGTCTGGGTCCGGCGGCAGAGGTCTTCAGAAACTTGCTCTGCTTACAAGGTCTTGCTTATCCTGGGAATGCATAGTGGCAGGACACCCTTCTTATCGTCCCTTCTAGTAGTTGCACCCTGAGAAAGCACCCGAGAGCCTCGCTATTCCAACCTCCGGGCCCAGGCTGTTCCCGGGATCCCTCCTTTGCAGCGGTTAAAATACAGTTCCCGCTCAAAATGCTTCTAGATAAGAGCGCTGTGAACTCTATTTTCAGCGAGTGCACGGTGTGTATCCTTGCTGTTCATCGCTATTAGTTATTTCCCCAGCAATAAGTGCTGAGTTTTGTTTGTTGGTTTTGACATAGATATTGTCCCTCCTCCATGGGTCCTTGGTTGAGTCTTCGGCGCTCACACTCCATTTTAATACGTCTCCAAAGGTTCTATTTAAGGAAGGGAACTTTCAAATAGAAATTGAGAACCGCAGCACGTTTCCTAGTAGGCAAAACGGCTGCAGGAAACTTCTTTTGGTCACTAGCTCTGGCCGCTACCAGATTCACAAATGAATTTCGTCACCATTCAGTTCCCGGTTCTTTCCCCTTGGCCTCCTACTTCCCCTGTTGGACCAGGGCTTCCAAAGAGACATTTCAGTCCTTCAAGTCCTATAGGAGAGTCAGGGAAAGTGACTTCAGAGATGCAGTTCTCACTTAACGTCCTAGTTATTGTCCTTGTAACTCGAGCTCTCTCACCACTCGCCCCCAACTCCCGGCTCTGTCTGTTTAAAAGCTGGAGAGGAAGTGAAAGCGTCAAGTACAGTAAGTGACACCCTCCGCCTCCATGTATACATAACAAAAGCTCAGGAAACAAGCAAGTCCTTAGGATATCCAAACCACCCCATCCCCTCGCAGTTCCTCCCCACCCCCACAGTGGACTTGAAGTGCCTTTTCCCAAAGTACACGTAGGGACAAATGTTATATTTATGTATTTCCTCACCCAGATTTGCAATGTAGTTCTCCCTCCCAGAATTACAACCTCTGCTAATAAACAATTCCTCGATTTTATACCCAGATGTTTTCCTCAAAGATTCTTCATTTTTTTCTGTCCCATGAGCTTATTTTAGTTAGAATGGGTCTTTAAAAAAAATGGTTCGATAAGCAATGATGAAGGTTAGTGTTGAAAAACGAGAACAGAACTTGGGCTAAAAGCTTGGTGGGAATGAGGCTAGACTGCGAGGTGGGATCCTTGTCAGGTCAAGAGTAGAAGGGTTGGAGATCTTGGAGGGGAGTGCGAGGAGGAAGCAGGGGCTTTGTGGATCGCTTTTCTGAGTATATACCTGAACCTCAACAACAATGTTTAAGGAAATCAGCCCAGCAGTAGACCAAACACACCAGTATTGAGAACTGGCGATTCGGTACACATGGTTTCAGTATCCCCGGGCGCCTTAACAATAAGCAGCGAGTTAGGAAGGAAGTCGATTTTCTCCATGGCTTTTCCAGGGTGCGGACCCTGCGCCTGCGGACAGAGAACTCGTTTGGGCAGAGGGGCACCAGAGACCCGCGGGAAGGGGCAGCAAGTCTCCTGATTGACAGCCCGAAATCTGATCTTGTGAAAAAGACGTGGAGCCAATGGGAGGCAGCGATCCATCAGTTTGGATTGGAGGCCCCTGGAGGAGAAGTAGAGGAAAAACCACCGAATTGAGCTCTGTCAGAGTCGCTTTCGGCTTGCAAGGGGAAGTGCTGGGCAATAATTAATGTTTTTATTAAATTTGGAGGGAATTTTTTGCAGCCGTTCGCCCAGCGTGGCCTTCAGGTGGGTCTTTCCAACAACTTTTTATGTCTCTCCAGATAATTGCATGGTTGTGGGTTGCAAAAACTATCCTTATGAAAGAGGTGTCTCCGTCTCTTTAGTCCCGTTAGGTGCAAAGCAAGTCTCGCTGATCGCCATTGCTAGTTTTGCACACGTTTGCGAATCAGAGCTGCCCGGGGTACACCGACCGCGCAGGGAAACATCGAGAGTGTAAATAAATACATCGCCTCTTGTTCGGATTTTTGCTACTACCGAAAATATGTAAATTGTGAACTCTCTGGGCTCTCTTTGGATCCAGGTGAAGGAGGCGGTGTAGGGGAGGGTTATTTTTGTGAATGGGACTGTCGGAGGGTAATTAGCTATGCAAATTCAAAAGCTTCATTCATGATTTTTTTTTTTTTTAAAAGCCTAAAAGCCATCTTGTTCCCCTCTAGGTTGATAGAAGTCCAGATCCCGAGGAAATCTCCAGCTAAATGCTCAAAATATAAAATACTGGGCTAATATTTGCGAAGAGCAGCAGAATGGATGGATTTTATGACCAGCAAGTGCCTTACATAGTCACCAATGTGAGTGATCAGTTCGAAAGTTGCTGTTTATAAACTTGACTCCGACGGGGGGTGGGGAGAGAGAGAATGAGAAGGGAGGGGGCAGGGGGTTGGGATTGCAGATACTTTATCTGCTTTGTTGCCACTGTAGGGCGACTGTGCTTCTAGAAGCCCAATCTTCAAAATGAGCTTACCTTTCAGTGATTTGGATAAGGCATATTTTTATTTTTAAGACTCCTTTTTCTGATTAAAGTGCCCAAGATGAGTGGAAGAGGAGATGGAGGGCAGCAGCAGCTGCTGCACTCAAAGTTTGTGGCTGGGTTTGTCTGCCACATTGAAAAGAATGAAGTTGAGACAAATGCTGACACTTTTTGTTTACATGGGTTTTTGTTTTTTTGTTATTTTTTTTCTCATTTTTTTTTTCTCTCTTTTCACTTCTCCACTCTTTTCGCTTTTTGGGGGGAGGGACTATGTGAGAGAGATGATATAATTCACTGTATTTTAATCTAGTATTGATCCAGCCTAGAAACAATGTTAAGTGTTATAATTTAATGTTCTATGCTGAGATACCCAGAATATGTATGACTGATAAACAGTGTTAGGATCGGCGGTGGGAAGCAACTCTCCATGCCTATTGAATCCTCAGCATAAGCTTTCACTGTCAAATGAAGGCAGAAACTGAATGTTAGAATTGATCCTGTGAACTTTTATTTTTTTCTATTCAAAGAGAGGATCCAGTAGACTTATATATGCATGTATTTTTTTGCGTGACATTTGAGGTTTACATTCTTTTAAAGGATTTTATCTTTCCCTTTGTAGAGTCAGCGTGGGAGAAATTGTAACGAGAAACCAACAAATGTCAGGAAAAGAAAATTCATTAACAGAGATCTGGCTCATGATTCAGAAGGTGAGGTTTGATTTTGAGCTGAATCCTCCCTCTTTACCTACACTCCACTCTCATAAACAAGGGGAGCACTTCATTCTTACCTTAAAAATAATAAACTTTGAAATTACTGAATTTAACTAAGACCTTACTTGGAACAGTTTACATTATATGATGGTTTGCCCAGGGAAATATTTTATGGTCCTGTCACAAACTAGTAAAAGAAGGAAATAAAAACTTAACAATGACATTTTTCTTTTAATCATTGTTTTGTGTTTGCTTTTGTCCATATGGCATATAACTAATTCCATACTCTAAGATAACAGTTTAAATATATCCAACACAGTAGGAAAAAGTAAGCAGTTATAATACTGCTTATGTTTTTCTTTCAGCTTTATTATAAGTTAAACAATAAAAAGATTGTTTGATTTCCCATCTACTTTAAACTAAACTAATACACCATTATCAAAAATCTTCATGGGTGAGTTTGATGACTACATTGTGAAGTCATCACATCTTGTTAATAGGCCTTAAAGTGTTCACTGAATCATACTTAAGGCCTAATTAATAATTACAATACTATTTAGGAAATTAGGTTGCAGATTCTTTTTATGAACTGTTGGTAGGAGGTCAACGTATTATAAATTATTTTAGCCATATGTATGCATTCATATTGAACTGAAGATACTTAGATTTATTTAACAGAGTACAGACTGCAACTTAATTAGGTATTAAGTTGAATTCTGAAACTTCCTCAAATCTTCATACTTATTGAGTATCCCTTTCTCTCCCCAATATGACAGGATATGCAGTTTTGAACTTGATAATAAACTGGTTCTAGGGGATTATCAGTCTCTGACTTTTATAAACCTATTAATGTAGAAATTTTTCTTTAAAAACTAGTACGTAAAGTTGTACCTTTTACTTTTGAGGCACTAAACCTGTAAACTGTACTTTGAGAGTTACCACAAGTTCTGTTAACATCTTGTATATAAGATTCAGAAGACAGACAAAAAATGCCAGTCTTTCCAATCTTTTCCCTACTCCTGTTTTAGCCAGAGTTGAGTATATTTAAGGAAGGTTTTTGTGACTAGAACACCTTCACCTCAGTCTTTTTGTGAATTCTAACATGTGATTTTTGGTTTCGCTGAGCTACTTACTTATTAAGCTATTTGTTAAATAAAATGGGGGGGGGGAGAGGAGATTGACTATTATTTAGTAGATTAAAGAATTTCTTAAAGTGTTGTTTAATAGGCATCAAAAGTAGGCAGGGTGATTGAGATAGTTAAGCTAAATAAATCCTATTTTCTTCTATCCATTCCTTTTCCCTCAATTAAATTCATATTTAATGCCAATTTCATGACAAACATTTTTATTTAAGGAAGTCTAAAGATTTGCAAATCTTATTTTTATGTCTTTGACTTGTTTTTTAGAACTCTTTCAAGATCTAAGTCAATTACAGGAAACATGGCTTGCAGAAGGTAAGGCAAAAAAAAAAAAAAATTGCTTAAAAGGGGAGAAAAGCAACTCTAGAAGGGGGAAAAAAAGTCCTGAACTTGCTGTCTTAATGTTCAGCCCAATTAATTGAGCTCTAAAAGAGCCACCTCATGTGTCATGCATACATTAGAGCCTCTGATGAGTTTGTCTTTGGGGACTCTGGGGCTGTGCTACCCAGTGTCATCACAAATTACCAGGAGAAATTGCTTCCAGCTCACAATCACATCTGCTTTTGGCAAGAACTAATGCACCAAGACTTCAAGTTCTAAGCCTCTGTTCAGATTTTAATTGCAATTGATCAGGTTTATATTATTGTACCTCGAGAGACCTCCTAGAGCCAGAACCCGGCTGGCTTGCTGTTTCCTTTAGAGCAGCGCATATCATTATTTGGTGTTCTGGTGGAGGACTTTTCTGATGGCAGAAATTAGTTTCTCTGGGTTCATCAGGACGGGATGCTTCAAGATTTAAGTGCAAGTGTCTTCTTTCCACCTTGCTCACAACACAGAACATTAGGTGTGTATCCAATACTTAGGAAATCTTGGGGTTTAAAATCAACCTTTGGGAGATATGAGATTTTAAAAATGTTTTGTGTGTATTACTGTGTATGTGATATTTATTGAAATTGACCTTTGCTATTTTGTCACTTTTATTAGGATTTACTTAATATTTAGCAAGGAGATATTTAAAGGCATTTTGGATTATTTTTTGATAAAGTTTAATGGTGTAATCTATTATATATTTATTGTGTGCAACTTTATTTAAAGAAACAATGAGGCATTGCATTAGTAGCTTTATACTTCTTCAGAAATGTCTGATATTGAGGGATTTTTGTTGGCAACTATGATTTGAAATTTTCTTTTTGGATTTGATATGATCAAGGTGAAATATTAATTTTGTGATTTGTTTTGTGGGAAACAGAAAATTATAGATATTTAAATGCTGAGTATAAACTGTGTTCTGTGTTCACATTCTATGGGAAATATATCATTTTTGGAAAAGATTTTTAAGATGGTTAACTAGAAAGAGGGTCTCTGAATGGAACCCAAGTGCTCTTGTGGCTATTTTAAGGCAGACTGATGTGTTTCATCCGGTGGTCTTCTATGCAGTTGACCAAGTTGCTGTTAGCATGTAAAATAAGTTTCTTTGTTTTGCTGATATTCTAGTTTTCCAAAGAGCTTTTGCAGTCTTTATGAATCTTTTAAGTTAAATGGCTTTCCTAGTAGTCCTTTGAAAGAATGATTGTATTTGTATGTTAATGAAAGGTAAGTATTAATGAAAGTTTCTGTTATACTTAAAGGTCATTTTGCTTGTCCCTGTAAATGAAACTTATTGTAATACATTACTTATTATTGCAATGTAAGACATACATTCTAACATTACTTTTTATGAAAAATTTGCAGAGATTCTTGTGTTAACTTTCAGCTATTAGTTTTGAAAAGTTGAAGACTGAAAGGACATTATATTTATGAGGGAATTTATTCACTTATCCAAAATAACTTAAAGTATTTCTTTTAATTGTTGTGGAAGGTTTATTGGTTTTTAAGATGTTTAAATCTGATTGATTCCAAGTCAGTGCACTTGCTGGCAGATTTTGAATGTGCATAGCAACTCTGTTCCTGGAATTTTAAAATGTGGAACTGACAGACTCTTAGCATTTTATAATCAGTTTCAGTACATTTTTTTTACTTTTGACTTGTTTGTGTCTTATAGCTCAGATAAGTGATTTGAATAATTTATTTGAACTTACTTTTAAAAACTGTACAAAATATTCTTATTCATGATTGTTAACATACCTATAAAAGATTTAGCTTATATTAAATAAATCTAGAAAATTACTAATGTATTGGTTGGAACATAGATTTTTTTTTCTTAGAAAAAACTCATAAGCTTAATTAAATTCAGAAATTACTCAGGTGTGCTACAATTTACAAACTGGATAAGATTGCATTTTAGAATAATTTAAACATTTTCAAAATAATTTATATTAATTTATCAAGCCATGATGTAAGCAAAAAGTTGATAATGTAATTTAAAAAAAATCTAATAGTAAAAAAGTTATTACTATTACTTTCTCTTCTTAGTAATTAAATATATTATTTTGCATTAATATTTTAACTGTACTAACCCAGATCTTGAACAATATTAGCTAAGAAGTGATGGCCAAATTACCTTGGTTTATTTATAGCTAGATTTATCCATTTAATCTCTTTCTGGATATCTAGAAATTAACATTGCTCCACTGGTACACTACAAACAATTTATATATTTGTTTTCATAATGCTCCATAGCCAAGAAATGACCATGAATTTTAAGGCATCTTGACCCTAAAAAAAAAAAAAAAAATTGGCAACTAATCAAATTTTTCCCATGAGTTAGAATCCCACTGGGAAGTTAAACAGTCTAAAAATCTTATTAGACATGAGAATCAAGTTAGTTGTAATGTGTCATATGATTATCACGTTTTTAAAAAATTATCAAAGTCCCTAAATCTTTGAGAAATAATATATATATAACTTGCTTAATTTTTTTTCTGTAAAAATTTTTACATATTAGACTAAGTGCAATACATGGATTAGACATGAGTAAATTATTATGAATTATAAAATGTGTTTTATCTCTAAGAGGAAACTGGGAAAGGTAAGGCAGTTCTATTGAGGATTTTAATGCAACTAGTATTTTCAATTCAAAATATTCTTTCATTTACCCCCATATTTGATTCCAATGAAGTGATGTAAAATATGTTTTTTTAAGAATACTAATATCAATATCACTTTCTAAGCACTAGCAATGCAGTTTAAAGTTTTTTAATATGTATATCACAAGTTAAAATATTCATCTTATTCTGAAGAAAATTAAAATGCTAGTGTTTTCAATGACCGTAGCAGCAGTTAAAACAAAAACAAAAACAAAAAAGAAAACTCAGAGATTATGCCTATTTTAAATTTTGCTACAGATGCTTCATGTTGTACTTTCACCATGTACAATCCTTTATTGATTCTTTGTCTTTTGAATTAGATTGATATTGACAGGAAGGCAATTGCCATTATTTGATCCCATGAAATAATGAGTTCAAATATCAATCCTATCAACATCATGGATAACATCTTGTACTTAACCTATTTGGAGTGCTGTAGTGTCTAGTGTCCTAAAAAGTCCTACTTAAAATGGAACCTCTTGTGTATGAGGGACAGAAATAGAAGGATGGAAAAACTGAGTGAAGAAAGGGTTATATTCTTCTAAACTGAAGTTTATCACAGCTTATCTACTAAAACAAATTAAAGAAAAATAATAAATTTCAGTAAATATCTGATGTAAATGCATAGCTGCTTTTGACTTATTTTGTGTGAGTCTAAGAGTCTTGAGGTTCCATTTCATCAGTAATATTGAGGAAGAAGTCAACAGGGGTTCACCGCTTTCCGGGTAAAATGTTTTTCAATGGTGTAGTAAGTCAAGTTTCATGCAGCTGTCATACTTTCAAAGTTTTGTTTCCAAGAACAACCTTTCTATTCCAAAGTTTATTGTTACTTCATGAAAATAAGTTTGTTTTTTTTTTTTTTCTTTTGCCTTGATGTGACCTTCCAGTAATTGTCAGGCTATCTTAAAAGTAGAGATGTCATTACTTTCCCCTCAATTGCTTTTAAGACTGAAGCTAAATTTATATTCAAAGTCATTTTATGATGTTTCTTAGTTAAATAATATGTGCTATTTTTATTGTTTAAATATTCTACTTTTTAAAAACACGATATTAGATATGTGCTTTTTTCTTTTTTGCCTGTGTTGCAAAGAAAGGAATAAAACTTCAAAAATGACATTATTTTATGTGATTCACACAAAACAGGAATCAAGAACTATGCATTAAAAATATTCATACAATTTCTTAGAAATTGATGTGGAGGTGTTGTTAGGGTGGCTGTCACCCCTTTATTTGTTGTAACAGGATATACTATAATATAGAAAAGACTTCTCATTTAGACTTGATTTAAAGATAGCAGGTAGAATAAATTTATTTTACTTCTAAATGTTCATGGAAAATATGTAAATGGTTTTCATTTATGGGCTATTTACAAAAAGAAAGATTTCTTTTTCCTTTTTTTAAATAGAAAAATAGTATTTGTTAACGGAGTGTAATTTTTTCCAGGGGATCCTAATAAATGTTAATATTAATAAATGTTAATATTGCTGAACTTTTCTAGTTCAGTTACAAGAAATTTGTAATTTCTTGCATTTCAGAGAAAAACTTTATTCCCTTTGATTTATGTACAATTTTGCAATAAAATGATAATAATAATACTGTCAGACTTCTGTGGCATTAGAGAAAATTTGGGGCTGCAAATAACTAGTTGGCTCTGAGCTTCACTTAAGTTTTCAAGTCACTGCAGATCAATTTAGTTAGAAATTGAAGCTGATTTGAGGTTCAAGACAAGTAAAAAAAAACTTACTCTTGTTTTTTCCAAAACATATATCAATAATATACTAAAGGTGTTTGGGTCATGTGGAAATGGCCTGCTTTATTTGTTTGTTACATGTGTTTATATTTCTGCATTAATTAATGCTTTTACATTGGAACAATCATTTTAATGTTAAAACCGGATGTGGTATAAAACTAGGCTTAGTGAACTGATGATTATTTTGTTCCATGGCCCGAAGCAGCTTCAATTTAGGATTAAAAGGAATTCACAGCGCAAAGGTTGATTTTCTTGTTGTTTTACTTTTACTTAAAATAAAGTACAATTTCTTTGAAAAAATTTGTTTCTAACCCTTTGATTCAAAGTGAAATGCTACCAAGTTCAGCAATTATCTGCTATATTTTTAGGTTAATCAACTTGAATAATAAGCCAGTAAAATAAGATATTTTTTTGAATGGTTTTTCTTTTCCTTTCTTTTCTTCTTTTCTTCCTCTGACACTCCCTTCTTTTCCTCTTTCTTTTCTTCCTCAGTTTTGTACATTTCTGTTTCCCTGTAAAGCATGATAGGTTAAATATATGTGTGTATGTATAAAGTTGTCATTTATTTAAATGTGTTTCTTAATGGATCTGAGCTCTATTTGAGACAGAGCAATAAAATTGGTATGTTTATATTTCAAGTTCAAGTTTACTTGCTTTAGCTCTCTGGAAGGGTGTGACATGAAAAGCTTGTGGTTGGGCCACATGGCTCATGCTGGACTGTGTTTTTGTGAATGGAGGCAGAACTCCAGTTCTGCCTGCTTGTCTTGAGGAATTGCTGAGGAGATCAGCTGTCTCATTCAAGGGCAGAAAGAATGACTCATACATCTTCCGCCTTGTTTGGCTCCAGGTCATTGTTACAGTGGATAGAACTGGTTTTAATTAAATATTAACCCCTTTTGTACTTGACATTTGCTTTATTTGTAATTTTTCTGCTTTTTTCCATAGCTTTAAAAGAAAACCCAACAGGCACCTAGTTTTATGAGAATATGGGGGAGGGGGAAGGTTACTTACTTGCCTATGACCTTGAAAAAATTTTAAATGCTAACTTTTTTTTTTTAAAGTAGTGAATATTATTTTATATAAGAGTTAAAAATAGGCATAAAGTAAAGGCAAGCTATATTTATAATTGTCCATCCTCAATGTAATGTTAGTTAGGGAGGATATTAAAGTTAAAATTGAGCATTGATGACTTTCTGACATTTAGGTGGTCATTAATATTTTTATGAAGTTCTCTCCCACAATCTGTATTGTGATGTAGTAAAAAGAGAGAAAAATTAAAGAACAACTTTGGATAATAATCTGGGTAAAGCAAGTAGCTGAGAGTGCAGATATTACCCTTTTAAAGCCCAGACCCTGGACTTGATGGCAACTTGTCTTAATGTTAATGAACTGATAGAGCTGCTCCAGCTATTACCAATAAAATCTACATGCTTAATCTCCTTGAAAGCCTTTTATTGGTCTTTTGATATATATATATATATATTTTCTTTTTCTCCTTTCTTCCTCTTTCCCTTTCTCTTTAATCACATAGTGCAGAGAAACATTTTTATTCCCCTAAGGTGATTCTTTCAAGTGTAGCTTATAATACTAGACACCCTTAGGTTGGTCTGTATTGTTAATTTTCAACTTTGTAGTTGGAATGGCTTGTAACAAATTTCCAGGCAGCTGTAGTTTGCTCTTTCACAAAATTCTCGTGAATTAAAGAAAAAAGGAAATGTCTGATACCAGTGTGGCAATACTTTGTCATATTTTCCTTGCCCAGATCCAACTTGTGTTTTTAGTTAACTGCTTTCCTTTTACTCCAACTTGAAATTAGAGGTCTACTTAAGCCTTTGTCTATTTAAGTAGCATGCTGCTTCATTTGGTCTATTCAGTTTCTTAAGATTAGCTTCTGTGAAAATGTGAGTCATATGTTTTTTGTTAAAATTCTGTAATATGTTCAAGCCTAAGTGTGAAGTATTTATTCAGTATGTAAAGAAGTTAGAACAGAAATAGCAGTTCTTATTCTTACTCTTTTTACGAATTGTTAGTATGTAGCTATTTTTTGTGTATCTGTGAAGTGCAGCTACTGGATTCTTTTGCCCTTGTGCCTTGCCTTCTTCCCCCTACACGTGTCCCAATACTTACCACACACCACATCAGGCATTTTGCTGCTGCTGCTCTTGCAATTATTGTGTATGGAGTTCTGACTTGGTCTTATGATACTAAGAAAAAAAAAAAAAAGAAATTAGCCTTCAGGACATTCATACCAGCATATTCAGTTACAAATATACTTTTGTTACTCACCAGCTATTTTTAACTATTCCTGTAAAGGGATATTACATTTTTATTAGATTCTTATAAACGTGGATTTTTAAAAAGCACAGTAATTGCTGTGGTTGATAATTTTGCACCTCAGTTGTTATATCTATTTAGTTAAGTAAGAAGGAAAACCAAAGCATGTGACATCAGGGGAAAATGTGCAGGATTTCATTGTTTACTTGCTGTTATTGGTTGAGTATTTATTTAAAACTCTTGCTTTTTTTTTTTTTTGGTATGAAGACTTATTATAAAGTATAGTACACTACATTCATAATTTATGAATCTATGAGACAAGTCAAACTTCCAGTAATGTCAAAAATATGTTGTTAATAGCTAACACAATGCTAATGTACAAAATTTAGGGTTTTTGTTTTGTTTTGTTTGTTTAAAAAATTTTTTTGTCTCCACTAGAATTCATTAGAAATTAATACATGAGTAACTGGGCATGTAATGATTGTAGTACTTTTCGATTGTGATTTGAAGGAAGAGAGTAGATAATGGAGGATTGGAAATTAAAAAGTGTGTATCTGGCGTCGGGTAGAGACTTTTATATAATTCTAACAAAAACCTGTATGTTATTGCTCTATACTGATGAGTAAAATGACATTTAAAGTGGCTAAATAACTTACCTAAAGTTACATAGTTAGCAAGTCAGAGCTATGAGTTGAAGTTTGCCTGACTTTCAAGCTGTTACATAATAATAATAGATACTGGTGGAAAGTGAAGAGAAAACTTTCCCTTCAACTAGTATAGGCTAATCAAATAGGCATCAGTAGAAACTTGCAGAAGTTCATAATTTGTTTGGTTTTGTTTGGTGGCAGGGGATGGTGTGACTTTAATAAGGTAAAGTATTGGTGTGTAAGAGTTTTTGGAAAAACAATTGAAATGTCAAATCACATATACTTCACAAATAGGCGAGCCTCATTAGACTGTGATGTTCTTAATAATATAACACAGATTTATTCAGACAAATATTTATTTAAAGAGAATACTATTAGATAGGCTGAGAAAAACAAACTTTAAAAAGAATACCAGTTTACAAACTAAGAAAAACAAACTTTAATTCTATGAATGGTAGATTTCTTTTTTATATAGGATATTTAATATGAAATTCCACTTTGTACAGATTTGTCTTAACCCATTCAATTATTAGCCTGAGACATTTTTAGCAGAGACTGATTATTTATTTTAATTAGCATTCCCATCCAGAATAAGCTCATTCTAAAAAATTAATTGATGTCTGTTTTAATATGATTTAATGAGATAAAAAAGTTTCAGTATTGTATAAGACTATACCAGCTAATCAGATCCTCGATAAAGTTAATTAGTATGATACTTTATTATGTGTTTACCAAATTAAAAGTAACCTAACTTCTGTTTGTGTAGTTTCTGTATGTGAGAGTCTGTATATTTGTGCAAACTCATTTTAGTAATATTCTGTCAGTTTGGAATAGGTTATTTCTATGCCTAAATCAATTGTGATAAAAACAATTTAGTAGTGAAAAAGTTGAATTTGTTTTGATTGTTGCCGAATGCATTAAGTCCTTGCTATTCAGTATTTTTTCTTTACTTGAAATAGGAAAGTCATTTGACATTAGAACTGAAGAAACAGTGATATTATTTTTATTAATGCTGCATAGATGCCAGGAAAATATTTTGCATGAAAAGATGGCATTTGTTTTATTATTTTTAATTATTATTATGACTGTAATCATCAAAATATATTACTTTTGTTAAATGTGACTCAAATTAATGATTTTTCTTTCATTTTTAAAACTTAATAGCAACCTCTTGTCAAATTTAGGAAAAACATTTTGAGGTACTGGAGATTGAACCAGGGGTGATCTACTGCTGAGTTACATCTCCAGCCCTTTTCTAAAAATTTTAATTTCATTTTATTTATTTATTTATTTTTGTTTTGAGACAGAGTCTCACTTATTTGGCCAGGTGGGCCTCAAACTTATGATTCTCCTACCTCAGCCTCTGGAGTTCCTGGGTTTACAGGCGTGTACCACTGAGCCATTTTTAATTATGCCAGTCTAATTTGTAAGAGATGGAACATATCAAAAGCAGTAGTTTGTACACGTGCAGAGGGATGTGTGAGATACCTGTGTATGATTTAAAAGAATCTTGTGGCTCATTTTGATGGGCAGCTTAAGCACTGGCCGTGGGTGAACTGAAATATTTTTTGCTCCACTCTTGCAAAATGAAACCCTGCAGGAAATAGAAATCCTAGAACTTCTTTTATTTTTATTTTTTGTTTCTTTTATTTCCATCTGGCAGGGTGAAATTCCGAGGGACTACACCTGCCACTGTCATATTTCTGACATATTTATGTTTCCTCGTTGATATCAATGATCCCTTCTGTTTCTCCTTCGAAGTAGCGCTGTCAATAGCATTTTAAATAGGAGCTTATTGGCAAATAATAATAGGTTTGATCTTAGCCTAAAAAGACCGTGTTTGACAGATCTGAGTTGACATTCCTTATGCCTTGGCAGTTTTTCTCTTAATTTTTTTTTTTCCTTCTTCCGCAGCTCAGGTACCTGACAATGATGAGCAGTTTGTGCCAGACTATCAGGCTGAAAGTTGTAAGTATAGTATGACTCATCTCTTGTATGTTTCATTGTCTGTCTTGTTTCCTTCTTTCATTCTTTCTTTTGGGGTTGGTTTGCGTTTCTAGTATCTGGTCTTTTATTATACCAGTGTCTTTTTAAGCTTACAGTCACGAGGTGATTTTATTTGTCAGGTTGTGACATCAGCACAATCAATGTATGATCTGAGCAAAACTTCGGCCGGCGAGGACAACTGATTTGTTTAAATGTTCTGTTCTTCATATTTTGTACTTGTCTTTGGAGAGGAAACAGAGTGTGATCCATGAATGTGCAAGTGTTTACTTCCATTTGGCCAATATGTTCACCAGGAAAAGTCTGGATGCTGAGGGGAGGCAGTTGGAGTTAAAATCCATATGAGATTAGTTATTGTATAGCTTACAAAAGATTCTGGACCAAACATTCATTGCATTCATAAATTGTCACCTGCTTTGATTTAATTTTTAGTCTGAAATTTTCTGCTTCCTGTTTGCAGGCACACAAATGGAAGCAGCCATTGGTTTCTTTCAGGGTCCTTTCAGGGTTCCTTTTCCTGAACCTTACTCCAGGGCCCAACTGTCAGAGAAAGCATGAGGAGTGATTCATGGGGTGCTTGCCCTCCCTTAATTGCAGAGTGAGCATTTTGCCTGTACTAACATAGTTGCCTTAGGGTTTACTGCTAAAATTTATGCTTTGCCAGTCTACCAACTAACTGAACCTATTGACCTTAGAAGCAAGTTTTACAGTAGTTTCCCCTTTTCTGTGAGGGGATATGATCTAATATATTCTGTGGCTGCCTGAAACTACAGATAGAACTGAACCGTGTACTGTGGTGTTTTTGTTTCTATGTGTACATACCTATGATAAAGCTTAATTTATAAATTAGGCACAAGTAAGAAATTTGGAAAAATAGACTAATTAAAAGAATATATTAGAGAGAAAGGTATTTTTAAATTATACATTATTTCTGGAATTTTCTATTTAATATTTTTGAACTGTGGTAGATAGTAGATAAATAAAACTGTAGAAAGTGAAACTATGTATAAGGGGAATGATTGTAAATGCCATCTTGATTGTGAAACTGGCCTAATGCATTTTTATTCTGTCCGTGCCATTTAGGGCTATAACTTGTTTTATTTTTTGAGATCATATTAGCTGAAGCAATGTCAACAGTAATATTGGAATACCTTACAATCAAACTCATTTTTACATCTTAGTATCACAAACACATTACTTCAAGTAACAGATATTTGCTGGAAGTGTTTTCAAATTTTATGTTTATTATCCTAAATTTCCCAGGCGTAGAGGGTTGTGGGAAACTTCTTTTGGATTTTCTTTCATGTTGCCTATTTTGGGTCAGCTTGATCAAAAAGCATATTATGGTAAAATATGTGTAACATAACATCGATCATTTTAACCTTTTTTAAAGTGTACAATTCAGGGCCATTAAGTACATTCACATTGTGCTACCATCACCAATATTCATTTCCCCGACTTTTCCATTAGCCCAAAGAGAAACTTTACTCATAGAACAATAACCTCCCATTTTTCTATCTCTCCAGCCCCTGGTAACCATTGTTCTATCAGCTTTATTTTTGATATGAGAAGAGAATTTTGCATTCAGTTTGATCTGAATGCGGGTATTTGTCATATGCTTTCAAGAAACATATTCAGCAATGATATAGTCCCGAATGAGAGACCCTTCAAAACATGTGCAGAAGGCTGGTGGCCAAGGACAACAGCCAAGCAAGGTATCCCCTTACTGATGAAAGTGGGGGAAGACAATGGTTATTATTTCTAACATTTTGCTTTCTGTGGGGAACTTGAATTCTTCTCTCTAAAAGCTAAATCTGTCATCTGAGTCAAGGAATTAATCTCATTGAATCATTTCACATTTGAAGAAATTGGTAACAATTCCGATACAATACCAAATGTCAGGGTAAAATAAACTACCTAGAGGTAATTTTTACTCCTTTTCTTGTTTGACCTATTTTCAGCTTTTCTCATTCGTGAGCATTTTGTTCCCTTGAACTCTCTTCTCTTGGTCAAAGTAGTGTGATATATTTTTTTTCGTTCTCTTTTTCCTCCTTTGATCGCTCTTCACTCCTCATATCTTTCTTCTCTCTTCTTTGTGCATTTCGTCTTTCCCTGGGGTTCTGTCCCCAAACATTTTCTCTTCTACTGTATCACAGTGCTGTCCCATGGAATGTCTGCTGTTGATGGAAATTACATCTGTGCCACCGAGTGTACAGTAACCACTAACCACATTGGCCATTGAGCACATGCAATGTGGCTAATGGAACCAAAGAACTCAAGTTTTAATCTTAGCTAACTTTGATCAATTTTAGACGTGTAGCTTATTGGTTACTGTCCTGGTCAGTATAGTCCCCCCAAATGATGTCTGCTACATTGTTATTTCCAGCCTGGGTGTCCCTTCTTCAGCTACTGGACATCTTCACCTCATCCACCACTAGGGTCCCTTCAAACTAGAAAAAGGGAACACCTCTGGACTCACCCCTCCGTTCTCGGCTTATGGTGGTCTAAAACACCATTTACACACCAACCCTGGTCTTTACTAGGGTGCTCAGCAAGTCCACTGTTGAAATCATCATTTTTACTGAGCAGCATTTCTCATTCTTGTTTCCTTTAAGTTGATGGCATTATTCTCCAAGGTGAAAAATCTGTGATTTCAATTCGGTCGCCTCAAGACCTTACCATCCAAGATTGCTAACCAAATTATTGATTCTTCCTTTCAAACACATCTTAATTCCACAGTCTCTACTCCATCCCTGTTTCCTTGCTTTAGTTCACACCCACATTTGGCTTTGACTGAACTTCTGAATCAGTCTTTTTTTTTTAATTGGTTTTTTTGCTTCTGCTTTTTTTTTTTTTTCCTCCTGCCCTTTGCAGTGACATTAGCACACAGCTATCTGGCCTTGTTAATTTTCTCTTTAAACTCCCAGCAGGACAAAGTCCTAATTCTTTGATTGTACAGAAAATTGTTGTATAACCCAGGCCCTGGTTACCTTTTTAGTTTTGACCCTTGCTACTCTAGCACCCCTGTCCCTTTTCATTCTCAGCACTTTAATCCCAATTTTTCAATCCTCCAAGCAGATTATTCCATTTCATGCCTCATTTTGCTTTGAAAGTTTTCACTTCCACTTTGCAAGCTGACGATTCTCCTATATCGTATTCCATGTAAACTTGACCTTGCTGAAGCCTGCCTCACTATTTTCTTGCTACCCACACTCTGCAGAGTTCCCAGGATTATACATCATTTTGTATCTTGGATTATGTATTAGAAATTGTTAGATACATGTCTGCCTTCCATAAGAGTGAACTCCTTAAGGATTGGGAGATGACAGATTCAACATGCCCTACATGTTATAGAAGCAAAGTAAGTAAAACTGTCATTGTAATCATGATTAGCTTCTTAGAGCTTATTTCCTCTCTAGTATTTTCGGAGTTTTCATTATTTTCTTAAGGGAGAAACATGTAATTGTGTCTAAAACAATGTATATAGTCTCAATCTAGGAAACTTGCTGAAACTATGAAAGTTTAAGTTTTTTTAGATTAATATTTTACTTTAATGAATATCAACAAATTAACTAACATGGCTTTGGGATATGAGAATAAGAGGTACTTCTAATAACAAAATTAGAAACCAGAAATAGTCCATAATAAAGTTGAAGCGTATTTTATTTCATGTTTCTAATGACATAAAAAAAAAAAACTTGTTCATATGAGGCTGACAGCTAATTTCAGTCCTCACTAAGGAGAAAACAAGAGGAAAATGGTTTGAAGAGGAATAGCATTTGGAATAGATTGTACGGAGGATTTCTGAATGGTGAAGCTTATGAAATACTAGAACTGGGAGTTAGATGGTCTTCGAAATGCCTTTTATAAATGCTTGGTTGATGTCTCTCTGTAGATGCTTAGTGGGTCAGAGGGATCCTATCTCTCAGCAGCTTTGGAGGCTGAGGCAGGGAGGATTGAGAGTTCAAAACCAGCCAGCCTCAGTAAAATTGAGGTACTAAGCAACTCAGTGAGATCCTGTCTCTATATTAAGTACAAAATAGGGCTGGGGATGTGGCTTAGAGGTTGAGTGCCCCTGAGTTCAATGCTTGGTACCAAAAAAACCCAAACCAAACCAAAACAAAACAACTTCATCCCTGCTGTGTGCCCCTCTATAAAGCGTATGGTGCTACTTTTTCAAATGTAAATAATTTAATTTCCTTATATACCTTAATGAAATAAAATGCTTCTATTTTCATTTATTGCTTTAGTCTTTTAGTAATTGAAGGCTAGCCAGATTAACAGCCATATTCTATTCAGTTAAGAACATGCATTTGATTGTAACATGTTTGAATATATGTGGAAGAGTAGTGAAGAGAACATTCAAAAATTGTGAAAAGGAAATTAAACCTTAACACTGGGGAATTTTCTAATAATCTTCCTGAGTATTCCTTGTTTTCTAATATATCAGTTAGAAATTTGAAATCCAGTCATGTTATACTATAGCTTACTAAATTTTGAAGATGCTAAATTTTGAAACAAGTATAGAAATTAGAAATAAATAAATCAAACAACTTCCTACAAGTGCATGTCAGAAAACAAATAACATGATTTGAATACATTTATTTGTTTGTGTTTTAGCAATACATTCTTTTTAGGTAACTCTGTTGGTACACATTGAATTACTTTAGTATACACTTTAGTCTGGAAAAAATGGAAGTGTATCTCTTTAGAATGGAGAACTCCTGCCCAAAGTGGTGATGTACATCTACAGTCCCAGCAACTTTGAGGCAGAAGGATTTTATGGCCAGTCTGGACAACTTAGCAAGACCTTGTCTCAAAATAAAGAAAACGAAAAGCACTGGGCATGTAGCTCAGTGGTAGAGCAGCCCTGAATTCAATTCTCAGTACTGAATGGATAAATAAACAAATAAATAACAGAAAGGAGAACTCAGAGTATTGAAAACATAGATGAGCCTTATCTTTCTGATGTAGATGCAAATTGTACATAAACTGAAACTTTTATAAATCATGCTTTAAAATTTTACCTTAATAATCTTATATTTTAAATTACATGTTTTAAATTTACTTACATCACTAGCCTTCACATCTAATTTTCATTTTATTCATTACAAAGTCAAGTAGTGTTTTTATTATAACTACTTCATTTCTCTTTGGTTACATTAGTTCATTTCAGTCTTTACAGTGATAGCAATAAATGAAAATAGAAGCTTCTTATTTCATTGAGGTATGTAAGGAAATTCAATTATCACAGGATAGATGGATATTCACCTTTATATTTCACAGTCTTCCAGAGCACTCCCAGGAGGATAGCCAGGGTTATACAAAATTCCCAAGAGATCCTTGTCCATCTCCCCTTTCTCTTAACTAACGCTAGAGAAGACATTCTAGAATGCAAGTCTATTGCAGTGATGATATTAAAGGAATAATAACCCTGACTCTTATTAACATACTTACAAAAGTAACTATTTTCAAACTTTTATACTTAATATTTTTAATAAAATACTAGTGTAGCTTCTAAAAATAATCAGGACAAACCAGTGTGTGGGAATTTAACTGATTAAATATATAGCAACAGTTTCTTCAAGTAAGTGAAAGTCTTAGGTACACTTTGTTTTCTTAGGATTTTTTTTTTTTTTAGAATGACACTTTGACTATTGAAAATATCACAATTGATTACAATTATAAATCTTCTGTTTTTTGTGGTTTTTGTTGGTGGTGCTGGGGATGGAGCTCAGGGCTTTGCCCAGGCTAAGCACATGCTCTAACACTGAGCTACACCCTCAGTCCTTCAAATCTGCTTCTTACAAAACTAAAGTCAGATACGTCTATGAAGTCCCTGACTGAATAGTTTGTTTTATGTTAACATTTGCTCAGCATTGGAAAGTTCCATTAATTATTTGTGTTTCTTAATTTTTTGCTGACCTACTAGGCTTCATCTTTCTTCATTTTGTTACTTTCTGCACATTCAGCAAATGCTTTATAAAAGTTGGCTTTTTATTATAGTTTTGAAATCTTTCTTGTCCGATTAAATTTTTGGATACGATTGGCTAAGGAAGACTTTGTTATCTTTTTTCACTCCTCTGACTACTTTTATTGTAGAAGAGTATCACGCTCAAAAAGGAATGGTGTTTTCTGAGATCTGTCTATCTATCTATCTATCTATCTATCTATCTATCTATCTATTTTCTGGACTGGGAGTTGAACTCAGGCATTGTGCATGCTAGGAAAGTGTTCCACCACTGAATTTTTTTTTTTTTTTGAAAGATAGGGTCTCATTAAATTGTCTAGGCTGGACTAGAGCTTGTGATCCTTGTTCTTTAGCTTCCTGTGTAGCGGGGATTATAGGTATGCATCATCCCATGCCCAGCTACATTTCTGAGGTTTGAGACTATGGGTTTGTTACTGTGTTCAATTTTTTAAAAAAATTTAAATTTTGCGGGACAATTAAATTTGTTACTGAAGTGGAATTCAAGCTAATCATTTGAAGGTTAAATTGTCCCATCCTTCCTCACTTGAGGTAATTTGCTTGAGACCTTAGTAACAGTTAGTTCTGGAAAAGTTTATTCCTTTCTGTATTTTTGTTGTTGTTGTTGTTGTTATTGATAGCTCCCCCCACCCCTTTTTTTCTTTCTTACAGTTAGGATATTTTATTAGGGCAATATACCAATATACTTATAGAGTTGGGAATATACACACACACACACACACACACACGAAGTCATTCCTTTATCCTACAACTCTGCTCTTCTTTGTAGAACAAAAATTTATTTTTCCCTTTTACTTGTACCATGTTTTAAATAACATGCTGGTACTCTAACTTCTAAATTCATCAGTTTTAAATTTTATTTGTTGCCCTATTAAAGTAGCATTTTGTATAGGTTTTAATTATTTGACTGACAGTAATCTGCTGTGCAGTTCTACTCGAGTCCAATAATCTTATTCACACCTGGCCATGAATAAGAATCATTTGGGAAGCTTCTCCAAATACAGCATAGTATTTCTTACCCTGTGAGAGTTTAACACTGTAGATCTGGAACTGGGTCCTGAATCTCTGAGAAACTGATAGATGATTATGATGCAGGCTTTCTTTGGAACCTGAGGTTGGTCACTGTGCCCACCCTGTTATTTACTTAATTGCAGAATAATAAAGGTGGAAGTGTCAAAGCTGATGGACCCTGTTATGCATACAGCTATACAATTTATAATATAACAGATGCAATCAGCTTCTGAAAATTTTACATAAGAAATATATTGTCATTTTATTTTCAAATATACTAAAGAATTAAAAATGAAATCTACATAAAAATTAAAATTTTAAAGCTTCTTATTGTTTTGCTGTCTTTGCTATAATCATGCATATTTTCTAATTCTGAAGACTATTTTCTAGTTATTTTCTCTTACTTTTAAATTTGAGAATTATTCCTGATTGTAACTCACTGTCATACTGGAGCAAATTCTGATTTTTAAGCCTTACTAGTAAATTATAAAATTTCCAATAGTGATTAGAGGGGAACCAGGGCACTGGTGGCCCATCCTGCTCAGTTTTTCTGGTAGGGATTCTTATCATTAGATAGTCTATTTTTCCACTGGTGCAGATGTGCCCTGTGTCTGTCACAGTTTAGAACTTAGTAACCACTGTTTCAGGAGGGCAGAAATTTTAGTTTGGTGTGTGTTAGTTTCACAAGGAATGCACTTTTCAAATCGGGTCATCTTCTGGCAATCCATCAGATCCGATACAAGAAACAAAATCTCAATGGCACACTGAGGACATTTCCTTAACCTTTAACTTAACTAAAAGTTGACAGAACTAAATCATCTCTTAGACACAACACATCACATTATGATTCTATGTTTCTTTTTCCACATTCAAGTAGAAAAGGTAAAATCTAAATATGATTGTGTGCATATTTGAAATTAAAAGTGGACCTTAGGAAAAAACATAATTAATGGGAGAATAATGTGCAGGTAGAAACTATTAAGAAAGACTGTATACTTATTGCAGAAAATTGCCTCGATCTTAATTTTAATAAAATATTCGGTGGTTGATAGTTTTAGATATATTTTTTGTTTTACCTTTTTTTTTTTTTTTTTTGTACTAGGAATTGAAGCCAGGGGTCCTTTAGCACTAAACTACATTCTTAGCCCTTTTTATTTTTTATTTTTGAGACAGAGTTTTATTAAATTGCTGAGGCTGGCCTCAAACTTGTGATTCTCCTATTCTCCTGTCTCAGCCTCCTGAGTCACTGGGATTATAGTTGGGCATCACCGTACCCAGTACCGGTTCATTCTTGTTAAGATAGATAGGTCAGACATAATTCCAAGGTTTAATCTAAAAAACAAAGCAAAATTAAAAACTCTGTAAAACTGAGGCTTACTATTCACCATAGCTAAATGCTAAAAACATATATCTCAAACCAAGTCTTTAGCATTTTCCTCCTAGATTCTTTATTCTTAGTTTTGCCCTTCATGTAACAACATATCTTTTAAATTGACTTCTAAAACATGCTCAAAGGAAGTATGTCAACAAATATTTTCCACTCAACCATGCCTATAATTAGTAACAAATTATTTTGAGAAAAGTAATCTGTGCCATCTTTTTTTGAAGTTCACTCAATATTAAATAAGTATCTTCTTTCTTTCATTTGTTCTTTATGGTTGCTTAACCACTTACCCACATCTCAGTCCTTTTTTAAAAAAAAATACTTTTATTTAAGAGACAGGATCTTGTTAAGATGCTTAGGATCTTGTTAAGTTGCTGAGGATGGCTTTGAACTTGTGATCCTTCTGCATCAGCCTCCTCCGGAACCACTGGGATTATAGGCATGTACCACCACTCCTCCCATATAAGTATATTCTTATGCAGGGATTGGCTCTTCAGGGGGTACAAGCCAAACAATATTTTTTTTGGAAAACCTATGTAAAGAATAGGGTGGAAAATAATTTACAGAAGAAAATTTTGTAGTGGGGCTGGGGCTATAGCTCAGTGGCAAAGTGCTTGCTTTGCATGTGTGAGGCACTGGGTTCGATCCTCAGCACCACATAAAAATTAATAAAGATATTGTAGGTCCATTTACAACTAAAAAAAATTAAAAAAGAAAAATTTGTAGGCTTTGTTCTAATATTTTAAATATATAGAAATACACAAATATTCTGTGATGTGTATAAAAGCAAACGCAATATTTACTAGTATTGGAAAATAATATCAGTCATGAAAATAATTGTATTTTTGGGACATGATTTCATAGATTTTATAAATTCTATTAAATCAGATTTAATGAGGAAATAATATGAGCTAAACTAATACATGTGGACCTTTATGTCATAATTGTATATTAAGTGTTTGCTTTTTGTGGGTTTTTATTTATAGCCTTATTTTTTCCATTTTTCCTTTTATAATGATAAACATCTACTTAAAATTCACAATGCATATTTGCTTTTGTCTGTTTATTGAATTTTCTTCTAATGAGAGTTTCTGCTGTGTGTCACTAAGTAAAAATGTTGGTTTGATACTGTTTGCTTTTTAAAAATCTAATGAATTATATGCCAACAAGCTCTACTTGCATCTGACTGTAGCTGAGAGTGATGGTAACTGAAGAGCTCAATTATTGGCATTATATCAGGAATGGATAGATTAAAAATCTGGTTATACAATGTCTAATTAAGCTTTCAATAAATAAGAAATATTTCTGTGAAATGATTTTATATGCAATTTTTGAATATTATTTAAATCTAGTGTTTAACAAAAAAGGTTTTTTTTTTTTTTTTTTTTTTTTTTTTTTTACTGTGGGTACAACATTAAGCTATCTGTTTCATAGTTACTCCTATTTATTGGCTTTATAATTCTGTTATAAGTGATTTTGAAATTCTGTAGAAAGGTTCAGTTGTGATGATCTCTTTATTTATCTCTTATATTAGGGATATATTATATTACCTTTCTGTTAGCAAAATTGGAATAATTGTATTGTTATAAATGAAATCCATATCCATAATCATAAAATTAATTTTATGATTTCAAGTATGAATAATAAATTTATTTAACAATAAACTGTTAAAATAGAATAATTCTTACCTTATGAGATTTCAGCTTAACATTTATTTATTAAGTACATGTGTCTACACAATTGTGTCTATATGGATGACTGATAGGTTTACAAAACTCTACAAGTTTTTTTATTCAACAAATATATTTTGAGTTCCTATCATGTGTCTGGCTTTGTTCTATTCAGCAAATGACACAGTGGTGAAGTAACAGCAACAACAACAACAACAACAACAACAAAGAAAAAAACCCACACAAAAATCATCTGCTATCACAGAGCATATGTTCTGTATCTGATATAGGAAGTTATATTCATCCCAAGATAGGTGTTGTGAACTTGTATGGGGGACAGTGTCTTTTCATAACCATTGTGTATTCAGACTCTGATTCATTAAATTCTGCAGAAAATGAGCTTAGATTTTGTTTCTTTCATATTAAGTTTACTTCTAAAAATGAACTCTGCCCAAAGGTGTGGCTTTTGTGGCCCACTGAATGGCCTTCATACCTATTTGGCTTATGCCAAGTTTCTGTGATGAGGGAATAAGCAAATTATCTTATATAACTTTTTAAAAATCACATACTATAGTTTGTTATTAAGGTTGTTTTTTGTTTGTTTGGTTGGTTGGTTGGTTTTTTGTGGTGCTGGGAATCTAACCAAGGCCTTTCACATGCTAGGCATGCAATTTATCACGATGCCACACTCCCAGCCCCATGTATTTAATGTTCACTACTATTATTACTACATGGAGAGTATTGTCCAACTCTATTACTCTACTACAAATCTGTTCTCTAAGATTCAGTTCTAATGTCACTTATTTTTTTGGAGAGGGGGGTACTGGGGATTGAACTCAGGGGCATTCAACCACTGAGCCACATCCCAGTCTTATTTTGTATTTTATATAGAAGCAGGATCTCACTGAGTTGCTTAGCTCCTCGACATTGCTGAGGCTGGCGTTGAAATTGAGACCCTCTTGTTTCAGCCTCTCGAGCTGCTGGGATTACAGGCAAGCACCACCACACCCGGCCGTCATTTATTCTTTGATTTTCTTAGTCAAATTTAGTGACCTCTATGTGCCAATAAATGCTGTATATACATCCAACTTTACTCTTGTTTCATGAGCTTGCAGAGGGACGGATCATGTACTGCTTATCTTTATCTGGTTCACATTTAGGAATTCACTGGATATTGAATTGAACTGAGTAAATAACTTCTTGGGTATTTAGCATTTTAAAAAACATTAATGTACAGAGTTGTTTGAGATTTAATGCAAATATCTGCTTTGATTTTTTTTTTCTCCCTGTTTCATTTTTCTTTGAGGGATAATGGGAATATGTTTACACTCATGTAACATTAGAGCTAGACCTCAGTTATTAGATAAGGGCTCGCTAATAAATATTATTTGATACTCCTCTCTCACAATATATTTCTCAGTAATCTCTATTTAGCACAAATACTCTGAAATAACTTGATATTGTTCTCAATTTATATAAAGGGAAATTCTGGGCATAAAATAATCAAATAACAAAGTCATGTGGAGATGGAAGTTGCACAGCTTGGTTGAACTGTCCCCAGCTTGGTTGCTTGGTCTGTGGGGATATTCTTCTTTCCCTGACAGCCAGTACTCAGACCATTTAACAAATTTTCAAAACTGCTTCTACACTGAAAAAGTATAAACAAAAACAAAAAGGACATGGTTGGGGCTGGGGATGTGGCTCAGTTGCAGAAGGATTGTCTAGCATGTGTGAGGCATTGGGTTGAATCCCAAGCAGCACAACAAAACAACAAAAAGAATTATAAAAAGTACATAGTTAACAAAGAATGATCTCCATGCAGGACATTGATGATACTTGAAAAATCAAGGCATGATAGATTAAGAGAGACCAGGAGAACCTTCTTGTAGAAATTTTTCCCAGGATAAATATTCTGTGAACTCATATGGGCTTATAGCTGTGGGAAAACAAGTTGGGACAACTTGGTATTTGGGAGAGTCTCTATTTGTTATCTGGGCTACAGTGCTTGCATTTCTCTGCCTCATGGATTTTCTCTTGTTTATTCAGAATTTGAGAGATGTTTCTGATGATACATCTTGTCTACACACAGGTTTTTGATTTTTCAAATATTTCAGCCTTGACACATTTTCCTTGCTGGGGAGAAGAAGCATTTGGGCAGTGGTGGCAGTAGAAACAGCAGCTGAGGTTTTTAGAAATAGTGCTGGTAGTACTGGTTGCATTCATGGAATTTTCAGTGTAATTGTGAATAGAAACCCCAAGCTGCAGTTTGGGAAGAGATATTATAAATGAATGATGTCAACATTTTAAACTTTAAGATGAAATACAGAAATCCAAAATGGCTGTTGGTCTTTATATGTTTTCTTTTTTTTCCATCTGGTTTTAAAAGAAGAAAGAGTGTATGACCTTAGTTATGTGTTGGGAAAAATAGCAAATAAAACAATGAACCAAGTGAACATCACTTCACTTATTAGTGATGTTTTCTTTATCAAATCCTCTATTTGTGATACTGGAATAAGACCACATTTATCACCCATTTTTGTTTTTTTAAAAAGATACCTTTAAAATCTGCTACTCACATGCACAAAAACGTAAATGTTGGACGAAAGGATGAATTCGGTTCAATATCTCTTTTGTTTATCCACTTCATTAATTTTAGCGTGTCTACACATAATTTTTAGTTGATTGTTATTTAGATTTTTCACATTAATTATGATCAAGATCTATAAATCCACACAAAACTGAGTGCATTTTTATTATAAATACATATCCCCCTTTCTCTATTTTTCCCCTTAACTTTTCAACACTGACATTTAGTCCTAAAGCACAGGATGCCCTTCTTAGAATTCTTTCCAGCTGCAAAGTTGCCAGCAAAAGTTCTGTCAAACACTATCAAGGCCACAGGACTGGGTTAAGAATGGCTCATTCCTAGCAAGATGTATGGCTAGTATTGAAGTAAACCCCTCAGTAGTGTTAGCTTTTCCTTTGAAATGGCATTCATGCTGTGAAATGAACTTTTACCGCTGTTTGAGGTTGTTTTTCTCTATTCTGATGGACACAACAGCCTTATTATGTTGATTTGATTTGACTCTCCAGTCTTTGGCACCAGGGCCAGAATGTCAGGTGATGCAGAGGTCTTAAACTCACAGGTCTGCAGTGATACCCAAGTAACTGGAGGTCAGTGCTCTATTTTTCTTGATTTTTTTTTTCCTTCCCAAGAATGTTCCCATTCTTGTTTCTTTCCAGGATAATCAAACCCTATTTCCTTTTTTTTTTTTTTTTTTTTTTTTGAGAATTCAACTTTCATTCACGGTTTTATTGCAGATTAAAGGCTGGTACATTAGAAGGTTATCAGCTAATCAATAACTGTCAGTCCCATCTTGTGATAAAGCTATCCCATTGATCAAAGAGGAAATTTAGGCCCTTAGCTTTTAAGTGGCAGTTTCTTAAGGTTTAGATAATGTGCTTATGGAATACATGGTCCTGTCCTTTTGTGTATAGAGGCAGACATACGAATTTATGTGTTTATGTAATGTATTCATAAACTAAACTACCTTTATAAAGGGCTCCATCTGAATTTTATGCCAAATAGTGCATTCTCACTGTTCTTAAAATTTTGGTCAAATGTATTTATTAGAATCTCCACCACCTTCATATATGTACACATACACACACATACACACTTGCACACACACAGCCTTTTTCTGTTTAAGTATGGTATTAACATACCTCCTAAACTCCTAATGTAAATTTCAGTGATTATACATGTAGCAAAATACACATGAATCTTATGATTACAAAATTGAAAATAATATGCTTTTATTCCATATTATTATGTAGTCAAGTTGAATAAGACTTTTATTAAGATTTAGCAAGTTTCTTTTGGCAAAATGCATCTTGTCCTTTTAGTTGAATTCCTACCATGGCTTTCTCAAAATGAAAACCAAGTTAAGCCAATATACATTCACAGTGCCAGGCATTGTGCTAGGTGCTAGGAACTGAAAAATAAATGTAATACTAGCAGCAACACTAATCTCTGATATTTGTTTAGCATTCTAGAGTTCAGAGACCATTTTTATATCCCATATCTCATTTGCTTCTCAAAACAACCCTGGATTGTATGGAGAATGGACAAGGTCCATACCACTTTGGTGTAACTCCCGAGTCTCCTAGGTCGCACATGCCAGAACCAGGACTCATCTGGTAACATTGTCTTTTGTCTGCTTTCCAGCAAATTGTGCTAATCATGGCTTTTAGTGACTTGCTATGACTATACAAGTGAGTAAATATATATAAGTATTTTTGCTACATGTATATATACATATATAAATTTATATGCTTGTATAATGCAGTAAAAAATGGAAAACAAATTTTTTTATTACTTACAGGGCTCTTCTAATTTATAACATAGTGTACAATACAATACATAAATAAAGCAAAGGTGAAGTAGTCAGGATCCTAATTTCCTTATTATTCTATGAAAATCTTCATCCTCTTGCTTTGAATTATAGAAATGTAGTTAAGTCCTATGTATACATAGGTCTTGAGCTTCAGGAATCCTGAATGTTTGCTTAACAAAATAATCTCCCTAAAATGAATTTCTGAATTTTGGTTTGGACAATGTATATCTCTGGACAGTGGTGTAATTAGGCCAAAAACATTTGCTAAAACTTGCGAAAATTAATTTAACATCACATTTGAACATCACATTTTGCTTTATTACTACTTGAAAAAAAAGAAAAACTGTTTGTACTATTTATAGTTTCCATGTTGTAGACACTAAAGCCATGTACTATAAACAGGACAAGCATTATCCAGGGAACTGAGAAGAGTACATCACATAAGAGCAGAACATTAGTCATTTGAGTTCAGATCTGTGCTGTTTACTAGGATGTATGACCTCATACAAGCATCTTAAGATCACTGGGCCTCAGTTCCTCCTACATAAAAAGGGCATAATGATATTACCTTCTCCTATTTGACCTAATTAGTAAATGAGTATGTATCTGACTATGTGTTTGTGTAACACTGCATATGTTTTTATGAAATATATATATATATATATATATATATATATATATATATATATATATATATTCTCTCTATAAATTATAGGATATGCAGTATTTAAAAATACACTATTCAGGGCTGAGGTAGCTCATCAGTAGAGCAATTGCCTCACACATGTGAGGCACTGTGTTTGATCCTCAGCACCACATAAAAATAAATAAACAAAATAAAGGTATTGTGTCCATGTACAACTAAAAATAATTAATGAAAAACCATTCATATTATATCACAAGTACCTTTTATCTGATCAGTTTACCTTTTAATATTATATATTAGTTTTGTTTCTATGCCAGGAATTATATCTATATCTATGAACCTATAGGCCAAGTCTACACATATTATAAAATAGTAACAAAAATAACTGCACATTTTTTTGTTGATTTTGTTATGTAGTTGAGGGCATATCTATTATGATATATTGTCAGCAGAACAGGCTTAGAAATGTTATTGGTTCAAACCTACTGACACTTTGACCATAGGCATTCACAAATAGAAAGTTCAGGTAGAAACGTAATGAGACTTGGAATACAGGCCCAGTGATAGGTTCAGTTAGCATCTTCTATTTGAGATTATGGGTTATTAATTCTGGTTGATCAAGGACACGTTAATTTGTGGGTCTAGCAAAATTGCTTGCATCTTCAGTGTTTTTGTTGGTTTTGAAGTTGATGTATTCATTGAAAGGGAAAAAAGTGTTGATTTTTCAATTAAGATGCAACCTTTACAATGCAAAGCAATAATAATTATAGTGTTCATTCAGCCTGAAGAAAAAATTTCACTAGTTAAATAGCAATAATCAAGATGAGAACTACATTAGAAGGGTGCTAATTTTATGATCATCTCTACTTAAATAATAAAAATGAATCCACAGGACCCTTGCTGTAACTCTACTTGCAGTGAAGTGATATTAGGCTTTATATGTGGCCCTCCTTAAGCCCATATTAAAAGTAATTACTGCTTAAATTGTGGATGACCAAAGACCATCCTTAGAAAATAGCTCTTCCTCAATAAATAATTTGTTAAGTGGTAGTCAGCTCCTACAGGACCAGACATGTTTGACCCGAAGTATTTCACAAGCATTAGTGTAATCATCATTTGTAACAGATTCTTGTATTTTCCAATTTCACGGAAAATCAAAAACAATAAGAAAATAACTTAAAATTGAAATTTCTTCAACTGGATTCTGTCTGCTAAATATAAGAAAAAAAGAATCCAGTTTTTCCCCATTCCCCAAAGGGAATATTTAGCATCAGAGAATTATTTAGCATTGCAGTAAAAAGTATAGCTGTAAGCTTAGGAGGCAAAGTGTGAATTCTGGAGTCCAGCATGTCCAGGTTCAAATCTTGGTTTTATAATTCACCACTTTTGTGATTTGGAGCTCATTACTTTTTTGGGCTTTGTGAGCAAAAGGTAAAAGTAAATGGGTTGATGTAATGAGTAAAGGACATAATTTTTGTCAAAATTTTAACACATAGGTTGGTATTGTATAACTCAATAGTTCTGTAGAAGTAAGAAAATACCAATATGTATTTAATTTAGGTATCTTTTTGACCCCAGAGGATTTTATAAGCCACATTAAGAGTAATGAATATTCAGAATAGTAATATGGATAGTATGGTTGAAAGAATTTGAGACAATTGTATTTAATCGACCTAGCAATAAAAGAGTTTGGTTTGTGATGTTATTCTTGCTACCACACACTGGTAGGATAGCTTCCCTAGATAGATATTATTGCTCATTACAGATCTGCTTCCATTCCACTGTGCTTCCCTACCCACTCAAGACAGGAAGCACAGCAGACGCAGCAGCATATACACTGCAGATTTGTAGCAGACCCTGCTCCTTTTTCAAATTGTGTGTCAGTTGTCTATGTACAGAACTACCAAATATTATATCTGTGTTTCCCAATTAAACAACAACAAAATGGTTCTAGAGAACCATTTGTTCTAGAGAGCAAACTATATATTCAAAATACAGTTTTAATTAGAGAGTCATTCCATTGTAGAATTTATATGGTTGACTTCCATAGTTATAATGCCAAGATAAAGAAAAGTAAATATTTAAGTATTTATTTATATGGAATATAATTCTCCAACATTAAAATATGTAACAAGAACAACAACAACATGATTTCTGCCTTCAGAAAGCATAATGACAAGTTTGGAGGAAGAAGGGAGACACAGGTTAGGAGCAGTTAAGATACAGTGGATGGGGAGTTAATGTAGCAGCTGGAGCTTGGCTACTTTCCAGTTGAGGGACCTTGTTGAGTCCCTGAATCTCTCAGTATTTCATTCTTCATTTTCCAAAGGGGATTGGAACAGGAAGGATACCATGTATGTGTAATAAAGAAAGTCAAAACATTCATAATTATTAACACGATTGCTATTATATCAACATATAGGCAGTACTATCTGACTACAGATTAGTTTTATAGACACTAAATTCTATAGTTTATTTTTTGGAGAGATCAATACAAATTGAAATAGTTTTGAAAGGCCTCAAGGAAACAACGAAACATGACCTGGAATTAGAAACTCAGTCTCATGAAATATTAGCAATGATATAGACCTATAGCCTCCCCACCGACTGGGTAATGATAGTTAGTAATTACATAGTGCTTGTTGTGTGTTATGTCCTCTTCTAAGACATATTTGGGGTTAATTGAAATAAAAAATGGGCCAACCTGGAAATTTTTCAGGATGAATTTAGATGTCACATTATTGGGGCAGAGAAAATAGAGAAAAAAGATAAAAAAGCCCAAGTGGTCTCATATTTTCTTTTTTTTTAAAGTATTTTAGCAGCTTGGGTGCCATGGCTCATGCCTATAATTCCAGCAGCTCCAGAGGCTGAGGCAGAGGATCACGAATTCAAAGTCAATCTCAGCAACTTTGTGGGGCTCAAAGCAACTCAGTTAGACTCTGTCTCTAAATAAAACATAAAAAAGTGCTGGGGATATGGTTCAGTGGTTAAGTGCTCTGGGTTCAATCCCTGGTACCAAAAAAAAAAGTATTTTAGCATATAGGTGCACTTGCATTTAACCACATATAAAACAGATATTAAAGAATGAACTAAATTTTATAATTATATCAGTAGAATCTAATGTGATAATTCAGTGAAATAGGCACTGGCTAAGAATTTATGCACTATCCTAAGGGAAGAGGAGAATCCAGCTTTATCTGACTTTTAACTTTTATCCCTATGCACACCCTCAATTTACAAAGCGCCTATTTACTTCAAAGGGGTGAGGAGGAGAATGCAAACCAGGCCTATTATGTTTGTGATCATACGATTGTTTTGCAGGTGGTACCCATGTGTTTTTCCAAAGCTCATCTTTTCTATTTGTACACTTGGAAGGAGAGCAGAGCGCTCTTTCATCTTCATATTTTTCTAGTTTCTTGGAACTATCAATTACAAAGAGCACTGTATAAATCTTCATTGTCTGTTTAAGTGCTAATATAAGCTGCTGAATCTATCAGGCGGTTACAGTATTTGATGCACCTAATAGCCACCTTACACCTGAGTTACAGGAGATACATTGGCAGGACTCTGCTCTAAAGAATTAGATTATAATTCAGAAAATAAAAGAGGAATATTAAAAAAAATCCATTCAACATACAACTCTCCTACATTGCACTGTGTTGGTAAACAACAGGGCTGTTTGTTGTCATTGTCTATCATCCTCTTTGATCAGTAAATTTCAGAAAAATGACTGTTCCTCTAATTAATCTGTGATCTATAACAGGCATTATAAAATCTATTTATTCAAATGAACTAATATCTGAGAGTCTCAAAAGGTTAAATTTAAATAGATGCTTTAGATTGACATAGAAGTAAATGATATTTTGGCAATTTAAAAGAATGCAGTTGTATATTAGACTTCTTCAGTGTTTAGATGTGCCACCTTATTTAAGAAGAGAGATTTACTTATAACTGGATTTCCTTTATAATCACATCTTAAAATTTCTCAAGGATTAGTAGCTAATAAGTGAAATTTGTGTAAGAATAAAATCAAATGCAGAAGTTATTTTTTAGCTAGTCTTCTGTATATTACGAATAACATAAAAACTTGCATTATGCAGGGATTAGTATGATTTGATTTGTACTTTGATGTTAACACTAAACACTCTGCCCAAGATAGAAGTAAAAAGATTTGTAATGTTAAAATATTATTGCCTCTATGCTGCGAGTTTCCATTTCCAATAACACCTGTACATCACTGCTACCTAGTTCTGTATTACATTTTATGTTTAATGTGGTAATCTAATCTCTTCTTATTTGCAGTTAGCAAGTCAAAGTAAAAAATATACATTGGAATGTTGCCATGACACTGTTTCTGTGGAGCCAAACTTAGTAGCAGGTGAGATGTGTTGGTTCCCATTAGATAGGACTTGGTTCCTGAAGGATCAGAGGATCTCTTATGGAGTTGTCCTGTGGCACAACCTAAAGGTGTGGCGTATAGGTAATAGTGAGGTTCTAGAGTTGATTAAAAAAAAAAAACAAAAAGCAGTAGGAATGCTTTGAACCTACCAAATGGGAAGTTACATCAATAACTGTATAAAGTGTAATAAAATTTAAGTAATAATTTTCTGTACATTTAAAAAGCCCTTCTGGATTACTATTAATAGTATTAAAATTAAGAACATTTCTTAGGTTCCAAGTATATGCATTAATGAATAGCCATATATTACTCCATTATATATTTTCAGCTATTCTAATCATTGCAAATCACTAGATCCTATCAACTAAATCAAATAATATTATAAATTTGTCTAGATATGTCATAAATTGCCTGCAGGATATTGAAGTCAGATATAACAAATTCTATCTCCATGATTGCTTTTCAATAATTGCTCTTTCTAAAGATTGTAAAGGCAGATAAGAATAATACCTTAAACTCCTTGTGAAATACTGTAATAAGACCTTGTTCATTTGTGATTCATGAACTCCCAACTGGGTAACAGTGTGTTCTTGTAGAAAAAAAAAATGAGTATGTAAAAGAAACCACAAATATTAGATCCAAAAATGTTAATATAAATCTAAAATTCTTCATCCCAATGTTAGTTTTCTTGGGGTTATATCCGGTAGCCATTGAAATGTGATCTGTGTCATCACTGACTATTTACATTTTGTTCCTCCAATACTTAAAAGAAAAATTAGGATTTTTTTTTTCTTTTTTGTGGTGTTGAGAATTGAACCCAGGGCCTTGTGCATATGAGGCAAGCACTCTACCGATATAAGTCCATGTGTGTTTTCTCTTGTTTATGTCACGGTCAAGTTTATGTCTTGCTGGGAATCTTTGTTAACATTGGGCTTGTTTGCTTCCTGTTTTGTGGGTGGAGGCTGGGCTTGTCAATAGAGACTTAAGGTTTATTATTCTGGCACCACTCATGCTGTAGGTGTTAATATTTATCATTAAGAAATGACAAAAAGGCTGGGTGTAGTGGTGCACATCTGTAATCCCAGAGACTGAGGCAGGAGAATTGCAAGTTCAAAGCCAGCCTGAGCAACTTAGCAAGGTCCTAAGCAACTCAGTGAGACCTTGTCTCAAAATAAAAAATAAAAAGGGTTGAGGATGTGGCTCAGTAGTTAAGCATCCCTGAGTTCAATCCCTGGTGCCCCCCGCCCCCCCAACCCCCACAAAAAGAAAATGGACAAAGGGCTTGATAGACAGGGAAAAAGTACCTTCCCCTTCACTCTTTGCTTTTATGTTTCATACATCTCCCTTTCCTTTTGGGCAATTATTAATCTAGTAGAGTTAAATGAAGAGTATGGATGAAATACTTTAAGGTAAACATCGTTCTGTGAAGAGTGGTGATTCCTCATGGAAATTGTTCTAATATACACTGAATTAAATATTACAAGGCAGTTTTAAAGGATATTTCCCAAATTTATTTTGGGATATAAATTATAAAAAATAGTACCAAATGAGTAGTTGGTTTAAATAAAATGTGTTTGCAGGAATTGCCCCAGCTAGCATTAACAGCTATAACAATTGAGGCCAGGTGACAAATCATTTCTTTTTAAGAAGGTGTTTATTGTCAGGAAAATTGCAAAGTTTCCTTTGTAATCACTCTTTGTTATTTTGGCAGCCTGTAAAGTTTTATTGGCATTTACAGAAAGGTACTTTTTTTTGGCTCTAGCCAGCTGGCTTTCTTTTTCAGGCAAACTTTCCTAGCTCTGGTATTGAGAATATATTTTCAGCTTTGATTGTCTACCGATGGGGTCCTTTTGAACAAGGAGCCAAGTGGCTAATGTCTGGATTGATCTCATTCTTGTCTTCAGGAGGGTGACATCAAATGCTGCAGGTGTACTTCAACCATTTGAGTGTTGCTTCATACTTACCAGCATATCATTTTGGTGCTAAAATGGTCAATTTAAGACGATGCAAATTACAGGCTCCTTTCACATCCAGACTCAAAGAAAAGCATGTGAAATTGTGAATCAAAAGTGAGGACTTGATAACTCCAAAGAAAATGGAATTTTTTCCAGTAGCAAAGGGTCACCAAATTTACATCAAAAGATTGTTTCTAGGGGATAAATATTAAAAGAAGTAATATATAAACATTTGAAGAACTAAAACAATAGCATAATTTTGCTACACTTGTGAGTGTGGTATACGGATTTGGAATTTCAGGAGGTCTTCTCTCAATAAAGGCCATAAACCTTATGCCTTACTTCCGGGTTTATAGGAAGACTTGTCCAGATCATATTAATGCATGTAGATTAATTATAAAATTAGAATTATACTGCTCTAGTTTTTAAGACTACAGTAATGAATTTATTTAAGCAAGTACTTGCATCACTAATTACTTATTTCATTGACTTTAAAATACTGCTGGAGGAAATGGTTATATTTTATTTTATAAAAAATGTTTATTTGACTACTTGTTCTTAAATGACTAAAATTTACAAATCTTAGAAACTGCTTTTTAGTACTTATTACTTCAAGTGTTGACAGGCATATTAGTATTTGGCAGCGGTCTGTGGCAATGCAATATTATCTTAATTCTGTTTTGCATATTAGTATGGCCCATAGTTAAAGTAATTAATGTAAAAATTTTGTTTGGAGCTTCTGTGTTTGCGATTTAATTAAAAAGGAACACTGAAGATCACATTATTCTTACTTTTAGGTAAGATCTCTTTAGATGCAATTATATTCATCAATTGTGATGTGTCTATGTTCTGCTTACTTTTTTTGGAGCATTGAATTCTGTAGAACATATTTACCACATTTTTTTTTCTGAACTGTTGGTTAGAGAACTGTACAGGTCATCTACAGAAGGCAGCACTCGGGGATTTGTTCTGGAATGGTAGATGAGGCAGGGGATGCAGGATAGAAGGAAGCCCACCTTTCACATGTTCTTCTGTGGTAAGAATCCATCTTCTGGCCAGTCAGAAGCCAGGACAGAGCCCTGTTGGTGTCTGGATATTCCACAGGCCCATCTGTCATAGCATTCCTCAGAACCTCTTTGTGCCGGACTCAGAAACACCGGGAAGTATTGGGATCTTCCAGCCCCAACCAAGCTAGGAATGCTCTTCCAGCCCCACCCCAGCAGATACTACATACTCTTTTCCAAATACCCGTTATCCATTATTTGGAAGAAGTTACCAGGTAGAGAAGTAATCCTTATTTTTGAAACTATGCAAGCCTTAAAAAGTATATATATCAAGACAAAGACAATTTCAGTAGAAGAGGTCTTTTCCATGTTCATAAAGGTCATAATTAGGAAATTTATTAAGCAGAGCAATGTTTGAAAGGTGCAGATTTGGATGGGTATCTTGATTCAGGGACTTCATTTCAGTTTATTAGATCTGTTTCTCAAATAGCTGCAGCTTGTTCAGTTTTGTTCCTGCCAGTTGGATATGAAGTACTGTATGTTTGGGCTCACTGTACAGAATTTGTTTCCAAAAAAAATGTGTCGTGCTGCTTTCCATCTACTGGACCAGTAGGGGTAGGAAGATCTGATCTGAAGCCAATGCAAAATGCAAAATCTATCGGATTTGGATTGTTCGTACATTAGGCCTTCCTTTGCCTGTTCTTACCCTTTTCCAGATGGAAGAACCAGTTTCCTCCCAGGGCACTTTTTCCTGGCAATTAGACTGAGAAGATGAGGATCATTTAGTACCACTACTGCTGAAGTGCCATTATATTAAGTTTAGACTTTAAAATTTAGAGGGATAGAATCAACACATTTGATCTCTTTGTTTTTCAATTAATGATGCTTTTAAAATTAGGAATGTAACTTTCTGTCTTTTGATTCTGCCTTTTGTTTTATTAATATAATAACATCTTACTTTCCCACATCAACTGGAAAGTAGGTGGTCCATGTAATCGAGTTTAAAGGAGACTCGAAACACCTTTTAGAGCATCCAGTGTTTTAAAATGTCAACCACATTGCCGCACGTCTTTCTAATGTGCATTATGCACCTTCCCTTCTTAAATAGGACATTTAACCTGAATTTATTCTTTCATGGTGATTGAGGGTCATTATCAAGTCGGTTGCTTCATAGGATGCAGTGATACTTTCAGCTTTGTGCCCATTTTACTAAACGGCTTCAGGATTTTATACCCTTGAAATTCTTGTATCAGGTCTTTGTCCTTTTCCCTTTTTCTTTTACATCAATAAGCAGGGACTTATACCTGCTTTTATTTTATTTAAAATAATTTTTATTCATATACTATAATTATATATACTAGTGGGATTTATTGTTACATATTCATCCATGCACACAATATGACAACATAATTTGGTCAATTTCCTTCCCCAATACCTCCTCCCCCTTTCTCCCAGGCATGACGTTTTAGAATTACAAGGAAAGTTTACTGAGTCTAAATGCCTTCATTTTGGAGATTAGAAACAGAAGCTCTTTCACAATTTTCTTATGGTCACACAGCTAGTTATATTTGGGGTAGGAATTAGGTAGAGATTATATGACTCCCAATAGAGTGCTTATTTTATTATATCAGGCCATACTGTTTACTTTTTTTATTTTGTCAGAATATTCTCCTCTAACATATTTCTTCTCATGTTTAATTTAATTTAATTTTTTTATTTTTTTGCTAATAATGTGTAATGGACAGACTTGAAGAGAAATTGGGAACAAGATAAAAAAGTACAGGTGAGGTAAGACTGAGGTCTAGAAGGCTTATTTCTGTCATAGTCACTTTACTTTCTTGAGTCTCAGTTTAGCTTCTGTTTGAGGAAGTATTTGGATCAACAATAGTAAATACAAACATTTTCTGAAGACTGACCACTTCTTGTGAGGTACTGTTCTTCTTTCTCATGTGTGTTACCTTATTTAATTCTCCCACAAAGCCCTCGAGGAAGGTCTGCATCCTCATATCACAGAGGAGGAAACTGTTGCATAGAAGTTACCAGGTTTCCCAGAGGCCTTTTAGCTAGCGAGTGGTAAAGGCAAGAGTCAGTCTCCTTGTCTTAGCCACTCTGCCATCTGCTTCTGGGCAACCTATGTGTTCTTACTCAGCTGTAACACCTGCTGGTTCTGGGTTTGAATAATAATAACTCTAACATCTCGCATTATGAAGTACTCACTACATACCTTACATGTAGTGCTCCATGAAGCAGGTGCTATGTCATCACATTTAAGTGATAAGGAAACAAGCACAGAGAGGCTCAGTGGCTTGCCCAGAGCTCAGCTACTGGATGAAGGGGTAAGACATAAAACCAGGCAGATATTAGTGTGTGCCAGCTTTGTTATTGTCTGAGGATGTAAGCCATAATTGTAACATGAGTTTCATAATATTTATGATTAGAGGCGAGGTGTGTGTGAGGAAAAGAAGAGACACTGTGTGCACAGGTGCATGTTAATGACTTCTTAGCTCTGTGTTAGGTAAGGGGTAAGATACTCAGAAGCTAAGAAGACAAATGAGTGCAGTGAGTTTAGTGCAAATGATACTGGGAGTAGAGCCTTGGGGACAGTGGAGAACATGGCAAGTAGGAAAACCCAGGTCCTGGTCAAAGGGGCAGCTGATAATGGGCTCATTCAATTGCTGACCTCTTTCAAACTGGAAAGTGGATTAGTGTTGCTGAATATTTTGTGTGTGTGTGTGTGTGTGTGGTGTGTGTGTATGTGTGTGTTTTCTGGAGAAGCTATTAGTTTGATTTTAAAACCAGAAAAATATTTTGAAGCAGCATTTTAAATGATCACAACTAGTTGAAGTTATTTGGAACCACTCTGTGAATCAAAAAAAAAAAAAAGTTACAACCTCTGATTTAAATCATTAGGATCTCGATGGTGGAAAAGTTTTAGATAAGTGAGAGTTGACCACATCTTGGTGCCTCCACTATTCTTTGAAGAGATGAAGGACAGACAGAAACTCAGAACACATCCACTTTATTCTGTTAAGATGTTATAATGGTACTCTGCAATGGAGAGTGGAATTCAAAGTCTGCTTTTGAGAAATAGCCGCTTCATGAGGCTGTGCCATCATCAGCGGGCTGCATTCTGCAGACTACAAGGAATCCTGGCTTCTCATTCTGTTTTACCTTCAGTTTCCAAGTCCTTAGACATCTCATGTCAGATGGGAGCGTGAAGACCAGGGTCACCTTCAGGACTTTATCCATATCTCCTCGTCTATTTTCTATCTGTATTTTATATGTAGTCAAAACAACATGAGGGGGTGAACTAAGTGTGCAATCTCTTTAAAAACTTTTGTGTTGTCTTTCTTTAGCTGTTCTACTTCAAGAATCTTATTTAAGAAAAAATAAAAATCAACTTGCTGTGCTAGGGTCTAAATTTCTGTCTCAGAAATATTATAGGTGAATATATTTCCAGATGCTGCAAATAATGGAAAATCATGAAAACTCGAATCAGGGTCCCTGTCCTTAAATGTGTTTCAGTTTGCATTTTGATAGCGGTTTAGAAATGTTATTGCTTGTTTTGTCACAGACATAATTCACATCTTTCTTCAGGCACTGTAAACAAGAGAAATGGTTTAATGGCCCCATAAAGGCACTCTGCTGATAGCTGAGATTAGGCTCTTTAGTAATGGATGTTGGTGTGCCGGTGTGAGTGGTGTGTGTACATAGTGGAGAAGGGCGGGCTTGGAAGAGGTGAATGTACTGGGAACGAATCTTTGAGAGGCTCAGATGCAGCTCAAGTGGCCTCTGCTTTTCTCTGTGTCTTAGAAGACGAATTTATAGAGCATGTGACACCATTGTCTTTATTTGTACACAAGCCTTCCCCTTTGCTTCTGGAATTTAACTGAGCACTAATTGAGGTCATTGCCATCCATTTATCACCTGAAATGGAAGTGATATTAACTTAAAGTGAATGCTTTTCATCTACTGAGTGTATTCCTAACTACATATATTTGTATAGAAGGCTGCATGCATTTTTCATGCCATATTTGTATCTGGTCTTAAATAATCTAATTTATGTACACCATTTACTTTTTTTCACTTTTACAGAGTTTTTTTTTTTTTTTCCATCACTGTTATAAACCAAGTGATTTTTTTTTTTTTTTAAATCTCCAAGCATTTTAGTGTCCACAGCATGATTTGTTTTGACTTTTTCAGTTATATTTTCCAGACAGGTATAAAAAATTCTCCATGTTATAAGTCACCCTGGTCTAAGTAAATAAATGCTTTGAAATTTCTCGAGGCTCATAAATTTATAGTGTTTTAGAGTCTCAATTTTGTGTCATTTTCCATTAGCTAGTTTGTGTATGTCCCTATAAATTGACTATGCCCATTGCACACTTTGGGTTTTGAGAGTTAGAGTAAACAAAGTGTTAGATTAAAATTAAGTGTCCTTTGTTGACTGGTTTAGTTGTATCCTATCACTAGCAGGTTCTGTGGTTCCACTCAGTCTCTTTTATGTGTTTTTTTTTTTTTTTCCCTCCATTCCTTTTTCATTATATACCATATTCTGGAACAAGCATCAGAAAATGGTTCTCTGTAGAGGTGATAAATCTTTTAGGCTTTGTGGGCTCTATGGTTGCTTTCAGGACTACTCTTTTCAGCCACTGTACCTTACCAGGAGCCCTGGACTACATACACCCCGAGGAATGGTTGGGAGAGTGTCCTTCTAAAAGTTCATTTCAAAAACAGCTGGGAGGCTGAAGGTAGCCCATGGGTCATAATTGGCCATCCCCTATTCCAGAACACCATAGAGCAGACTGTGCTAAAATAGTATATATATATTTTAACAGACCAGAAATCTCAGCAGCGAGATATGAAGCCTCCCAAGTCTAGCCTCAAGACTCTGTATTACTAGTGAGGTTTCCTCCGAGAAGGGATTCAAAGACAGGGTTCTGTTTAGAGAAGAATTAAAAACATCATGTGTTTCTTTTCCCAGTGTAATTGTTTTATATGCACAGAAATTGGTACTCTAATTTCCTCTTAGGATAAGAGTTAAGGAGGAAAGCAGAGGGAAAGGTCAACCAAGACATCTTGCCACCATATTTTCATTAGCTGTCCATATATAGAAGGAGACCTTTCCTTCCCTTGTGACATTTTGGTTATCAGGGTGTAGGGGAAGATTTAGATGTTGGATAGCAATATTTTTTCTTCAGTGGAATACAAGTAGTGTGAATTTTTAAATGTCTTTGGTCACAGTAATAAATTGAATAAGGCAGAATGCCTGAAAGCAAGCATGAATGCTCTGAGAAGAGTTTCTGCTTAGAGAGGAGTGCCAAGAATATGTTTGTAAGGTCATGGATACAGATGTCTGTATCACACACATGCATTAATCAAACTTAGAGAATATGGTACTGGGTAGTATATTTACTAAGGAATTTTTTAAATGCTTAAGTCAAGTTTGAAATAGACACCATGGAACTCTTGTGGGTAAGGACTGTGTTTTACTCTTTGTCTTCATTCCATATCTGGGACATAGTAGATGAATTAATTAGTGAATTAATTATTGAAGGAGTGAATGAATAAAGAAACATCTAAAATAATGTTACAGTGGTGCTCATGCATGAAAGGAATTCTAAATATGTATATAAATAAATTTGAATTATATGTTGAAAGGTTTAATATTTGCAGCCAAAATCCCAGGGCTCTAATACTTTCCCTGTTATAATTTAGTTTTAGGTCTTTAATTAGACATGATGCTTAACTTCATTAGGCTTGTATTAATCAGCTTTCTGTGCCTATGACAAAATACATGACAAAATCACCTTAAAAGGAGGGAAGTTTATTTTGGCTAATGTTTTCAGAGTTTTTAGTCCACGGTTGCTTGACCTGTCATTTTGGGCCTATTGTGCACAGTTTGACATGGTGGTTAATGCCACCAGCACGGTGGCCAAGAAGCAAAAGAGGGAAAGAGGAGGGATCCAGAATCACTGTCCCCTTCAAGGGCACACCCCGACTTGTCTTCGACGAGGCCCCACTTCCTAAAGGTTTCACCACCTCTCATTGTCGCCATAGGCTGGCAACTATGCCTTCAACACCTGGACATTTGGGGAACATTTGCAATCCAAACTATAGCAATGTCTCTTTAAATAATCTGCACAATGGGAATTATAATAAGTGTTCTTGTCTTGGATGACAAGAATAAAGTATGAGACAGTTCTTTGAAAATTGTAAAATATATAAATTTGGTTTTTTAAAGTATTATAGCATTATTCTAATAGGAATCTAAACTCAACTGCAATTTATTATTAATACCTGAAGTTAAACATATTACCTTTCTTCTTCTTATTTTTCTTCTTCTTCTTCTTCTTCTTCTTCTTCTTTTTTTTCCCCATGGTGCTGGGGATCGAACACAGGGCCTTGTGCATGCAAGGCAAGCACTCTTCCACTGATCTATATCCCCAGCCCTATCTTTCTTAATGTAACAAGTTATCATCACCTTGACCATAGAGGTATAAATAGAGACTTCATTCATTTATTTTCACTATTCATTTTCTGAACAAACATTTGCTGAGAAGTTGTAAAATAAACACGATGTGCTTTCAATTTAAGAATATAAATAATGCCTCAGTGTCACAAATGTTTAGGAGATTATTCTCCTTGAGCAAATTTTAAATGTGTTTTCTCCATCTATATTTCAAGTATTCAAATGTGATTTTATATTATATCTACATTCAACCAAGAATGTGTTTATACTCTAGCATTGCTGGTTGTGGAAAGCTAAGGGCATCTCTGTGCTTCAGTGGAATCATGACATGATTGTGCCTCCTTTCTAAAATCTAGGTGGAACAAAGTGGAAGCAAGATGATGTCTCATAGTTCATAGTTCAAAAATGAAAGCAATTACTAATTTAATAAACATTTAACGATGAATACCATGACCCTGAGTAAACTTTTGAATTAAGAAGTGGTTACGTTTATTTTGGAAGTGCATATTTTTAAGTCCTGGTATTTTTGATCTCTTAAATTTAACCATTAAAAGAACTCAGTCATCATTATTCAGCCTTAAGATGTGGTTTTAAAGGTCAAGCTTCCATCAAAGACAAAAATGCAAGAAACATCTCTTGAGTTTTCTCTCTCCCTCTCTTCCCAAAGATCGGATTGTCTGGAGGAGTTGTGGATCATAAAAGTTTGCATGAGAAATGTGTCTTAGGAATGCCTGAGAAACACTGTAGATTTCAAAGATAAATTATGAACTGTCTGAAGTCAGGGATAAAGATATAATATCATTTTGAACTATCATCTCTTTGTAAATGAAATGAAGGAGTTAACTCACTTGATTTGATAGACTTGAAGAAGGAGAGATTCACTTTAATTAAAACTACAAACAATACAGATGCCTGTAGCTCTCTGTTCCAGACCCAGTGAGGACGGGACTGTAAGTGAAATGAAATGTACCTCGCAGCCTCGGCAGCAGGCTGGAGCCGTGTTCAGCACAAGTAATTTAATTAGTGTTGATCATGACTCCAGATGATGGTGATTTGATAAGGAATAATTTAGTACTTAACAGCCTTTTACATGCACCAACTCCATGTGGGAAGGTAAAGCAAATTGCACAAAATGAATGTGCTGCTTTCACTTGTGCCTGTGCCAATGAGCTGGAAAACCGCCTGTTAGCAGATGCTCAGGCTCTCAGCCCTGTGATGAAATACCCAACATGTTTCCAATCCAGCCCTCTCGGTGGGAGTCTCTAGACTACCCTTATTTCAGGATAAATAAGAGAAGTCATTTTTGTGACCTAGCATCTCCAGGAAGCAGGAAAATTAAGGTGAGGAAAATAAAGTAGCCCAAGATTCTCATGTAGAAAGTTGAAGATCTTCAGCGTGGCTTCCTTTTCCCCTCACATGCAGCAGCTAAGAACAACAACAAAAAAACAAACCAAAAAGCGAACAAAAATATCCTCACCAACTCAGATTCATGGGATTACTTAATTGGCTTATGATCAGAAAAAGCAAAATCAGTTTTGGGGGCCAATGATGATTTTAAGAGGCCCATATACATCAAATATGCTATGAAGAGGAAGAGTCCTCAACTTCTGGAGTTGTAGAACTTATGCGGATCCTTGAGTGTTGGCATCTAAGACAAAAAGATGTTCGACATTTTTAAAACTATTTTCAAGTGCTAGACCTGTGCCAATGAGCTGGATACAGCATACACTTCATCCAGATGTTGCCAAGCATCATGACAGATTCAGAATTTGTCCAATTATGAGGAGAATCACCTAGAAATTTTTTATAACATACAAAATCCTGTTCCATTCAGCCTTGGTGAATCAGAATTTCTGCAAGTGGTGTACTAGTCTGCTGGGGCTGCCATAACAAAGTACCACCTGCAGGATGGCTTAAAAAGAAAAAAAAAATGTCTCAGAGTTCTAGAGGCTAGAAGTCAGAGACAAAGTGTCAAGCAGGGTTCTAAGTGCTGGGAGGGCATCTGTACCATGCCTCTCCACTGGTTGGCTGGCAGTCTGACATTCCTTGGCTTGCAGAAGCATCACCTTGACCTCTGCCTTCATTTTTGTTTGATATTCTCTCTCTGCATGTCTCTATATCCACATTTGCACTTTTTTTGTCACATTGGATTAGAGCCCATCTTAGTGACTTCATCTTAATTTAACTAGTTTTCCAAATAAGTTCGCATAGTAATCAACAGAAGGAAATTATTTTTCTCTCCGTTTTATCTGTTTTTGAAATTTATATACTCCTGTGCTTGTTTTCTTCTACTCAACTTCATGCCTGGGAGACCATATTTTTTGGATGCATTGGTAGGTAGTTTGTCCCTTTTTATTTCTGTATAATATTTATTATATTGTATGATTATGGCATGGTTGATTTATCCGTTCTCTCACCAATGGATATTTTTCAGCTTTTGCTATCATGAGTAAAGCTTCAAAACTTTCTTACATGTGTCTTTTGGTGAACATATGCACTCTTTTTTTTGGATCCCAGGGTAGATATTGCCAAAGTTTTCTAAAGTGGTTATACCGATTCATATTCTCAGCAGCATGTATAAAATTTCCCATTGCTTTATGTCATCCACAAAATTTGCTAATGTCAATCTTTTACAGCTTAGCCATTTGAATGGGTTTGTAGTGACAGCTTAATGTGGCTTATTTGCAATTTACTGATGAGTAAAGATTTTGAATACATTTTCATTTTTCTCATTGTTTTCGTGGGCTTTTATTTGTTGTACATTTTTCTGTTTTGCCATTTGGATATTTTCTTTTATAAACTGCCTGTTCAAGTCCTTTGTTTATCTTAATAGGTAAATTGTCAAATATCATTGGTTTGTAGCAATTATATTAAACATGAATTCTTTGTTAGATCTTTCTATTGCAAACACCTTGTAGCTTGTGTCTTACTTTGCATTGTTCTCATGATGACTTTTGATGAAGAGAAGTTCATAATTTTAGTGAAGCCTGATTTGTTGATAGTCTTCTTTTATGGTCAGTGTTTTTTAAATCCCATTCACTAGTCCTTCTGAACCTCATGGCTCCACATACTTTAAAAATATATGAAATGTAACAGTCTCTGATGTATCTGATATTTTGATTAAGATGGTGAACCTTGAATCCTACTATAGTCATCAGCTCCTGAGTTCTTATCGATTTTTATTCTTAAAAAGTAGTTCTGAGATCTCAGGTATAATATGATTTTTTACTTCTCTGAATGCAAGTTGAGTTTCTTATTTGTTACTACTTTTTTTTTTTCCTTAGGGAAATGTAAAATGAATAGTTAGGATACAGAGAGCTAAAACATGAAAATATACGTTTTGTTGTATATGTTCAAAGAAGTAATAAATAGTTGAAAAATATTTGACAAAAAAGCAACAAATACAGTTTAATGTACTACAAATGTTGCATCATACAGTATTTTTCTAAGAAGTAGCATGCACATATACATTACCCATATACAGAGGAGACAGAATTTTCTTATAGAATACTATAAATATTTGGCAGTTTTTAAAAAATATATATATTGGAAACTTTTGTAGTAGATATTTAGGACTTAAATAAATGTAAAGAGAACATGGTGAACCCCCATGTTCCCATCATTCCGCTTTTCACATTTATCAACCTTTTCCTAATTTTATTATTTTCATACATGAATTTTTTTCCGGGGCATTTTAAAGGTTGCAGACACCTTATTGTTTTATCTGAAAACACTTTGTTAATCTTTAATGTTAAAATATTTTTGGACAACTATTACATTATTATCTCAACCAGCGAAACTAACAACAATATCTTGAATTGTCTAATATCCAGTCTATATTCAATTGCCCTGTTTATTTCAGAGTTATTATTTTTAAGTTTTTTAAATCAGAATACAAACAAGTCTTCATAATTGATTTTTGAGATTTTTAATCCTCTTTTATCTGAAGTTAACAAATTATGATTTTTTTTCAACTATTGAAGATTGAGCCCTAGGCTTCATGAATGAAAGCATGCACTCAATCACTGAGCTGTATTCCAGCCCCTAAATTATAACTTTCTGGTTTTGTGAAACACCTTGGCAAATGGAGATAGATAAAATTTCTTC
>NW_025999905.1:6504746-6512545 GCF_001458135.2 Marmota marmota marmota | reverse complement strand
TCCCCCCCCCCCGCCCCATTTCTTTTCTCTCTACCTTGAATAGTCATATTTAGCATGTGTTTGCACATACAGCACATTAAGAAAATATGTTGAAGCAGAACACCCAGTATAATTAAGTTTCCTTAGATAATGAATTTGAGTAAAATTTGCTTAGTTGGTAAATTTGTTTCCTAGGGTGTTTTGGATCTCAGGTACCATTGAACACTCATCAAAACTGTGTTCACATACAAATGCACAGTGTTCGTTTCCTGAAACTTGATAGTTTTTGAAATCCAATTCTTATATTAAAAATTAGTTTTTCAAATTGAAGCTAATTATTATAATGGAATAATCAGAACTGAACTGTAAATCACGCTGTTTCTCTTGACATTGTCTTGCTTTATAAAATTCATACTTAACGTTTTGTGTTTTAATTGCAGTTTTATAGAAATTACAATAATTTCCAGTGACTAAAGCAGACAAAAATATAACTTAATGACCAAGAATGAACTGAACACTGTAATGAAAGTTTAATAAGCATTATTGAAGGGAAAATGCCTCCAATTCATCAATAGTAATTGTTTAATGGAATGACAATCAAACTATGACAAAAAAATTCAGATTTAGATCCAGAGAAAACTCATGATACTTTGGGCAAAAAAACTCAGCATCTTTAAGTCTAATAGTAATTTATCAGCTAAGCCAATTATAAGTGATTTGATTTACTTTCAAGTGAGAAAATTTAGGCTTATATTTTGCTACAGTATAACAGCATAAAAGGAGTATACAGAGATTCTTCAGAATCTTTCTGCCCCTGAAATTCATCAAATGTAATTTTTCTAAATATATGTAAGTTAATAAGAATTATTAATGACATGTTAAATGAGAGAAGCCAAAGAGATTAATATACTTAATTCCTAACTTCATTTAACTTTTGTGGATTTTTTTGTTTTGTTTTCTAGTGGCTTTTCATGGCCTACCACTGAAAATCAAGAAAGAACCCCACAGTCCATGTTCAGAACTCAGCTCTGCCTGCAGTCAAGAACAGCCCTTTAAATTCAGCTATGGAGAAAAGTGCCTGTACAATGTCAGGTAAAGCAACCAAGTTTATGCATAGGAAAGTGGTTCTTATTGAAGCAAATAGTCTAGAATAATATAAAATCTCAAGTCACATTTTTTGAGTTATATCTTAAGCATGGAACAAGCTAATTAGGTGGTGCATTTAGCAGAACTCTAAAGAACCCTTTACCATACAATCACACACTTTCAAGAAACATTTTAAAGCAATCATTTTCATCCAAATCGTTAGTTGCTTTTCTCTATAGTGATGCATCTTGGGTTTGTAAAGAGGGTCTTGTTTGGCACAAGCAGCTTTTGAAAGTTCCCATTAGAATGAATGCATTATGCACTTTAGATGGGAAGTTTGTAGAAAAAAAAATGAAACATTTGGCAAGTCAGAGCAGTACATTAGTTATCTGACAGGCTTTGCAGATGATCTATACAATGCATTCATGGACAATTGCAATAAAACTAGAATTTCATAAGGCTTAGTAGAGGCTATTATCTATTAAAAAGCCAGTTGTTCTTCTGATGGTAATAAAGGGTGGTGCAGTAAAAGTACATTGTTCATTTGTTAGAAAATTTGATAACATATATGTTCATTAAAAACTCTTAACAGTCAATTGCGTGCTTTTATTTTCATATTGGCCTCTAATTGCATAAAGAAAAAGTTGGCTCTGTCTATTGAATATTGCTTTCAATCACATTAGAAACTTTGTTCTTAAAATAAGTTGGTTTGGAAACTTATAATAAAAATATTTTCAAATGTTTATACTGTTTTATAAGAACATCATTTTAACCTCATAATTCATTATGAAACAAAGGGTCTTCTGTTTCTTCATACATTTAGGACATATTCTCTTTGTATCCAAGATATATAATACTTGGATACTTAGATTTATACCATCTCACAGCAGCTGATCAGCAGCAGCTCTGATATTTCATTACTATTTATTCTTGAAAATAAATATCTTTTATATCTGCTTTTCTAAGAGGTTTGCCAGAGCCTGAAATTACGGGTCAGCTCAGTTGAAACTCCAAAGCTTTTATAAAAAGATCTCTTGGAGTGGGTATGAAAACATACTGAGTTCAGTATAAGACAATATTGATCAGTCAGAGTTTACAGTTTAATATTATTTTTAATGTTTACTCCATAAGGTGCTGTGTGTCCACAGCATAGCTATTTAAAATATTAAAGAATTTCCAATCAATGAAGCTGTTAGATGTAGAGTTGTCATTGCATTTCAGCATTGATCAGAACTGTGATTGAAATCACTGCTGTTCTGTGTGACATATCTTGTATCCATAAATAAACAGTAGAGGAATTGTGTGAGTATTTTGAGGCTTTTGGGGGGACCAGTAGCTCTCCAGTGATACAAGGTATATGGAATAAATTTGTGTTCATTGGGGGAGGGATAATATCTCAAGATAGAAAATGTGTCATTTGTTTTTTTTTCATGGAAATGAATCGGGGAACCATTTTATAACAGTGACTTTTATTCATAAATATTAGTAAAGAACAGGTAGAACCAGCAGGGTGTGGTGGCACATGCCTGTAATCCCAGTGTCTCCAAATGAGGAGACAGGAGGATCATGAGTTCAAAGCCAGCCTCAGTTACAGTGAACATGTAACTCATTAAGACCCTGCCTCTTACAAAATACAAAATAGGGCTGGGGATGTGGCTCAGTGGTTGAATGTCCCTGAGTTCAATCCCTGGTACCCCCCACCTGCCAAAGAAAGAACAGGTAGAACCAAACCCAAGTTTTTGGGTTTTTTTGTTTGTTTGTTTTATATTGTAAGTACAGTGGACTTTACTTTAAAGCTAGAGCAGACATTTGTAGCCTACAATACTTCTGAATTTTTGCACTTGGATATAATTCTTCATATCGATGGAAGAATAATAAATTATTACATGTCAGCTATTTTATAGATTACAAAAATTGGTTAAATATATCCCTGAAAGCCACATATAGGAAAGCAACTTAAATTCATAATATAAAATCAAGCTTACTCATTTTATTCTTATAATTATGAGTGGAAGTTAGACTACAATGCGAATTACTATTATTATTCCTATTATTTTTCTTAATAGTATTATTTTATACTTATTCTTATATTCCAAGAAATTTTGAAATTATCAGAGACATTTTAATTTATCTTATTAATATTTATTATCCCATCTGAGGAAGTTAATGGCATGGATCATTTATTTAATATAAAAAAAATTAAAAAGGCAAAAGCATTGCCTAAATTTCCACCACAAATAAAGGCAGAGCAAATATAGTCTCCATTATATTATATTAAGCTGATATTATTTCTTGTTTAAAATGTAACATGGATGAAGAATTATACTTTCAGAACTATTTAATGATTTAGAAAAGATCTATCAAATTTATTCGAAGGGATGGGCATGGAGGTGCGTGCCTGTAATCCCATCTGTTCTGGAGGCTGAGGCAGGAGAATTGTGAGTTCAAAGCCAGCCTCAGCAATTTAGTGAAGCCTAAGCAATTCAGTGAGATCTTGTCTCTAAATAAAATATAAAAAAGGGAGGTGGGGATGTGGCTTAGTGGTTAAGCACCCCTGGGTTTAATCCTTGATACTAACAACAAACAAATAAGCAAACAATCAAAGAATAGGTGGAAATAGTACTGCTGCTTTTATTAATAGTGATTTTTTTAAATACTAAACTGTCTATATATGTATTAAAATATATACTTTAATATACACATGTATTTATGCCATTATAAGATTTTGTATTATCCTATTTTCTGTTTAAGTGTGTGATGATTTTGAAGTTTACATGGTCTGACATTAAAAACAATGAAAAAATAATAACTTATTATGACTAACATATAAAATATTTTTTCTTCCTTGGATTAGAAACATTTTTTTTTTAATTGCTCCAAAGAAACAAATGTTCTGTTTTCTTTTGTTCCCTGGGTAGTGCCTATGATCAGAAGCCACAAGTGGGAATGAGGCCCTCCAACCCCCCCACACCATCCAGTACTCCAGTGTCCCCACTACATCATGCATCTCCAAACTCAACTCACACTCCGAAACCTGACCGGGCCTTCCCAGCTCACCTCCCTCCATCGCAATCCATACCAGATAGCAGCTACCCTATGGACCACAGGTAAACTGCAGATACCATTTTTTTTTTTTTTTTTTAAATCTTCTTAGCATTCCTGGAGGAAATTCCTGTTACCAAATCTGAGGACCTATAGTAGTTTTAAGGTGAGCATATTAATTTTGCACATCTGTGCAAAATATATTTAGAAAGAGCTGCTCTATCTATACTTACAAATAATTTGTAAAGAAGGTCATTTATAAACATTCCTTTTATAAACATTTAAATTGGTTGCAAAAATGGAAAATTAATCTATATACTGACATTTGAACATTTTCCTTTTGCTTTGCTTGAATTAAATTGCTTCACTTAAACTTTAAATCAGATCATCCTATTTCTATGAGCATATGTGTGTACTTGTTCTGTAAAGTTAGGAGACTAATTTTAGTAGGCGGCTTATGGAATTAGGTTCTTTACCTTAGATTGAATGGTTTAGCTATACATAGTTTTGCATAATATAACTTACTTGGTTAAAAGCATTTACCTTCCTTCCTAAGTGATGAATATTTAATGTCAGCAGACCCATGACCCTGCACACGGAGAATAAACAAAGAGACAGAGGCTTACAAAGGAACAAGGAAAGAACCCGAGTGTGGAACTAGGGAGAATGCTGTAGTGGGCAATTCTTGACTCCTAGTGATGAAAAAAATCATGTTTAAATAAAACATTTGAAGACTTTTGAGGTTTTGAGATATAGCCTTAATATGCTTAAAATACAGGTCGGTTATATGTACCAAACCTCCTCCTCTCTTCTCTGTTGTACTTAAATATAACCACTGGTGTCCTGGCACCAGTAGACTGCATGGGAGTAAAAGAAAGACCTTATCTATAGCATTTGCTGAGTAGATGATGTGGCTGCTGCCTGATGGCTGACTCTGAGCTAACGCTGTGAGAGTCCTGAGTGTTGAGGTGGAAAGAGATGTGCAACAGCCAACAGCATACCATTATACGGTATTTTTCTTTTTCTTTTTCTTTCTTTCTTTTTTTTTAACAATTATGAGCATTTATAATATGTAAGGACTGTGCTAAGTTTTTCAAAAGCATCATCTCATTTTTCTTATTCACATTCAGCAGCTATGACCTTGGAGCATAGTTAATAGTGAAATGTAGTAAAATCAATAGGGAGTAATGAGTTTTGAGTTTCTCTTGCCTTTGTTTGAATATGTCTTTTAATTGTGCTGTTGTATAATCAAATTCTTAATAATAACTGTTTAACAATTGGCACAAAAAATTCCTAAACATTTATCCATAAGCCAGAGCTGTAACTGGCTCTGATACACCACTGTAAAAATAACTCAGCCAAAGGAATCCCCTAGATCAGCAGAGGAGAGCAGAACATGTGCCATAGGCAACTTTCTGTGTATAAAAGAACAGTTGAATCTCTCCTTTATAGCTTATTCTTTTTGATATAAAGGAATATGGGGATAACATTATTTCCAGGGTGAAAATAAGCCATATATTCTATACCTCTACTTCCATCACTAAGTCCCTTGTGTGTTATTACTGAATGCTTCCTATCATCTTCTCACTCTGTGGACTGGAGACTTTGTTAGAACAAAACGGTATGTGCATCTGTGTAAACAGTTTTGTAAATACAGATGAAAGAATGCTTATTGCAGGGTGGGCCATTAAACAGATGCACATTGTGTAGGGCTAAAAGGAAAAAGGGTCTGAACCACAAAAAAGCAACTTTTGTCCACTTCTGGTGACTTCCCAGAGTTCTCAATAACCAAGTCCCTCACACTTCAAACGAGAGCCAGAATTTCAGAGTATTATGTTTGCCCTTAGTGAAGACTAGTCATTTCTTAGGAAGATGACTGCTGAATAAGCAGTGTGGCTGTTTTTAGGTGACCTAACTTGAAATGCTTTCGCCAAATCCATTTTAATTTCACAACTTGAGGTCATATATTTGAGACTGAGAACAGCCGGCCGGAACTACAGAGGGAAGCTCAGGGTCTTTTCCCGCTGCCCCCAACTGAGTTTTGAGGACAGGACCAGCTGGCCAATCCCAGGAAAATCTTTGAAGCCTTATGTTTCTGAGGAGGATTTCTTAGAGGGCTCTGGCCAACAAATGACAGTCCCTTAATTATAAATGGCAAATTTGCTCTGGGAACAGATCCTTTCCCCAGATAGCCCCCTCCAGCCAGGCACCCCACCTCACTCTGGGATTGCTTTATGGCCAATTGGCCGGCACTCGGCTTCCTTTCCTCAGCCTCCCTCCACTCCTCGGGCCAGCCCTTTGGCACTTTTTCCTGAACCCACTGTGCAAGAGCCCTGTCTCTGTTTCTCAGCATTCCCCACCACTTACACCCTGCTTTTCTTTATCCAGGAGTTCATCAGCATGCTCTCCTTACCCATTAACTTTCTTCCAGAAGCTTCTTCAATCACTTTTCCTTTACCATTGGTCAGTGGATCATGAGATAGGCACCAAAAGCACACACAGCCGCCTAAGGACTTTGGAGGTTTGATACATACATAGTTCCCAGCTAGGACCCACTGGAATCAGGTCAACTTGTAGGAACAAATGGCTTGATTCCCCACAAAGCTTTCAGCACAAGCATTATTAACTTCCTTTTAAGGCTTCACAAGCGAGCAAGTTCTTATTTTATCTTCAAGTTACAATTTTCTGATTCACTCCTTGACAGTTCCTAATGATAATTTCTGTTTCTTTTTTTGGCTAATGAAATAAGCAAGAGAAGGGAAATGAATGCAGTGCCAGTCAGCCTAACTGTTTTGCAGTATCCGAGTTTCTAAGTTTATTTTCTGCAGGTGTAGGTGGAATTTCAGTGCTTTCCATGGCAGCCAGTGAGCCTAGCGTTAAAGATGGAGTGTTCTTAGAAATTCTAAAGCAATTATTTTGCCATTCTTTAGCTTTCACCTTATTTTCATTTAAATTACCGAAATTAAATGCTAACTTTCCAAATTAAAGTCTTAGGAATGCTTTTAGTTGAAGGGGGGCGGTTAATGGGCTTGTATTTGCTCATAGATATGTTTTATAGGTTATTTTTAAGCACTCCTGGGGCATTTTTAGAGCACTTTTAAATCTTTAATTAATCCACAGCTTTGTGGTGGGTCAATGATATTATGGATGAGAAACATGGAACAGAAAGATTATGTGATCAGCCAATCGTTACACAGTGTAACCAAGAATGAAAGGAGCACAGGACTCATTTTCAGCCTTCTGCCAAGGCCTCAGGACATTCAGAGGACCTTTCAGTCCGACTTGCTCCAAATCTGCTCATTGCATGTTATCTACATCTTTGGTGGTTGGCTGTATATTTATGCTTATTTTTATCAAACTGACAGCCTATTTGAAGCAAATTGGAAGCTGGTATGTTCTGTGTTGCTATTTGACAGGGAAAAAAAAGTGGTCTCTTAAAAAACGGGTTGGATTTAACTCCTCATGATGCCAAGTTTTATTTCTTACTAGAACATACTGTTAGCTAGGACATTGTTGAAGAATTAAAAATCCTAGTGATTTAAGAAGGGAATCATTGCTATCTTGCTTCCTCAAAAACTGTTGATCACAGAAGGAGAATGAATAATTAGGTTTTTGTTTAGTTTGATAACGGTTAAAAGACTGAAGATTCAGTCTGAGAAAGACTCTGTTTTTCATGCTTTTTCATATATATA
>NW_025999905.1:6491229-6504302 GCF_001458135.2 Marmota marmota marmota | reverse complement strand
ATATATATATAGATATGTGAAAACCTTTTCCTGTGGAAGGTATGTAAATGATCCAATTGACTTAATATTGGGCTTTTTAGCAGTTAGTATCCAGATTTACTCAAAATAGTTCACTGTTCTCTTCTCTACTCAAAATACACCTTTAAATTGAAAATATACCAAAACCATGCTATAAGGGATAAATTAGAAGGTGAAAACAAGTCATTGTATAATTAGAAGTCATAGGAAGAGAAATCTAGTGTGCATTAAATGTTTACACTTCAGTTAGTAGGTAATATGTTCATTCACTAAGCAGATAAAAATTCTACTGGTATTTTAAAGAATATTCGGTGTTACCACCTTATCTGAAACATACTCTTTCATTCCCCAGATTTCGCCGCCAGCTTTCTGAACCCTGTAATTCCTTTCCTCCTTTGCCAACAATGCCAAGGGAAGGACGTCCTATGTACCAACGCCAGATGTCTGAGCCAAACATCCCCTTCCCACCACAAGGCTTTAAGCAGGAGTACCATGACCCAGTATATGAACATAACACCATGGTTGGAGGTGCCGCCAGCCAAAGCTTCCCCCCTCCTCTGATGATTAAACAGGAACCCAGAGACTTTGCATATGATTCAGGTAGGCCTGTGCTTTGATGGAATTACACGTAAATCATCTTTTCACTTCCCTTGTCGATTTGTTTAGTATTGTTGTCAAACTGGATGGCTCCTGGTCATTTTTAAATGGGTTCTTTCTGGTTTTATCCCTTATTCAAAACTTCCTCTTCATGTGAAGGGTTGGACTATCAAACCATTTTGGCATGAGCAGATGGTCAAAATAGTGTCTGGAAATTAAATCAGTTCAAAGAAAAATGCGATTTATAAAATTATGCATACTCTGAGTCCCAAGAGAGTAACATTGAATTATTATTGATTCTATTTTTTTCCTATTTTGTTACTACAGTGCTATTTAAAAACAGTGTTCCCATAAAGCAATACTCTTCTGTACTGGGCATTTATTGTTTATAACTTAAAATTTTATTGGTGTTGAAGACTCCAAGGGTCCATAAGTAAGAATTCTTAGAGATTAGGACAGGAATAGCAAAACACAGATTTATGTTTCATTTATGGAGTTTAGCTTTGTCTTAGTGAGTTAGAAAGTACTAAAAAGTGTAGTCTGTCAAGGAAGGAGAGGGTCTTTCTGAAACTAGAAAGGCTTAAGATCTATTTAAAATGTTAATATCAATTTGCTAACATTCAATCTAGAGACTTTAGAAAAAGTACTAAATTCATCTCTTAATTTGCTGCAGTATTTTTTTCATTTATCAATACTTCAAGAAACTCTTCATGGAAAATACATAAATTAGCCCAAATAATCATTCCAAAGAATTTGTATATCATAGCATTTAAAAAGTTTTTTGTGTGTTCTAGAAATGATTTTTATAAATATTTATATGTATAATACCAAAAAAGTAATGTTGAAACTCCTTTCTTGATTCTGTGATTTTCTCCTTATATATCATCTTGTTTTTATATTACATACACAATTATATGTTGCATAGTATTGAGCATTTATCACTATTTTTGAGGAGATATAAATGAAATGAAAAAGAAATTTAAGGATTCTAATGAGAATAAAAATAAAAGAGCTGGTACTGAAATAGTCAATTCCATTATTTGTGGACCATACATCTTATCTCGTGGACTTCACTGTGTGACCTTCAGAAGTACAGAATCTGTAACTCATAAGCTTTAAAAGCACAACCCATCATCACATTTTAAAGGTCCATAGGGCATTCTTCTAAGTGTTTCATATATATTGCAAAAGACTTTTAAACTTCTTGTTTAAATTGAGAAACTATGAAGTTATGCTATTTTCTCCCCTTTTAGCTATATTTAAATTTATATTTACCACCTTTGAATTCTAATTTCAATGTTGCCAATAGAATTCAGTTTTGTTTTATTTGAAGGGTTAAATGGTAAAGATGGAATTTTTGGATATGATTTAAAAGAAATGTTGTAACAGTATCACCAGTGTCTATGAAAAATTTAATCTTTCAGTATCACAATATATATTTTAACCACCAAATTGCTGTCTGAAATTGATACCTCTGTTTATATATTGCAATCAAAAAGTATGAACTAGATAATTTGTTTTGTTGTCATTAGTTTTTTTCACCTTTGCTGAGAGCATATAGAATTACTTAGGAAATCTAATATATTTATCCCTGAGTACCTGCTTGCTTTCTTTAGCTATTGGTGTTGAACACACAGCACATTAGGAAATATTTTACATATTCTAAGTCAGTTAACTCAGCATATATGATCCAAAGGTTATCCTTTGAGAAGGCCTCTTGGATCCTTTATTGCCTAATTCAGTATACCATAAATGTTGTAACAATAAAAGATGCCTTGTAAGGGTAAAGATGGCATAATTGTGCTCTAATAAAGCCTGACATTAATTATGACATGGGAAATGGAAGGTCTATTAGTTATAATTATAATTACAGGAACGCAACATCAAGTACTGAATATTTAAGATAAAAAATTCTAAATATTATGTTACTAGAGTAGACATTTTTCCTCAGGACATGAGAAAAATACTTGGACCAGAAGACAGAAGAGATAAAAAAAAAAATAGATATTTAAGAAGCCAATTTGGTGAGCTAGTACAGTGTGATCATAATAATATCTTGATATTGTATTAAAACTTCCTATACAATGTATCTACTAATGTTGCTTTCCTTCCCTCTTCTAGCTCAGTAGTGCTTCATAAAGCAGTGCATAGGGTTTTTGTTTGTTGTTGGACTTTTACAAATGCAACATGATCTTTTTTGTTTTAATTTGATTTTTTTGCTCTATGGTCAAGTGACCACATAAAGAGTTACATGTGTCAAGTGATTCATTTGGAGTGGTTTATGCAGAGTCCATATACCGTGTCTCATTTCCTAATGTCTTGGGTATTCACCCATTTTCATATCCATGTGGTTTTGCAGGCTCAGAGTGCCCAATGAAGCAGATATTTTAAATACTTATGACAATATATTAAAGTTGTATGTGTTAATTGGTTGGCATTATGTATTATTTAATTTACTTTAATTTTTTGATAGCTTAGGGTAATGTTTGAGGCAGTTGTTGGCACATGAAATAAAATTTTGATTGTAAGAAAATATTAGCATATAATGTTCATATACTTCGATCAGGTAATTTACTTTCAGGAATTTATGCTGGAAATAGCGAGGGATATCCGATGAATATTTGAGAGAGACAGACAAAAAGAGAGTGAAATATTTCAAGTATAGAGTGGGTGAATGGTAAAATAAGTTAAGGCTACAACAAAAGAAATATTACACAGCCATTAGAAGTCATGTTTTTAAAATATTTAATAAAATGAGGCTTTTGAGTTAATAAAAACAAGCAAGGCACATGAGTTGCAAAATAAGGCTCAATACAGAAATACTGGGTGATGATGACAGGTGATTTGTATCTTTTGATTATTTACGAAGTTCTTTCCTCTTCATTGCTCTCCTATTCAGACAGAATAAGCCTTCATTACTTTTCTGTTTTAAATCATCTCACTTAGAGTTGAAGAAGTATTCAAATTTTAATCATATTATTCTTATAAGTGAAAAGATGGCATTATATAGACTCATATGTTGCAAACCTAAATGACTCTTCTATTAGTCTGGGTCCAGGACCACCTTAGAGGAAGAAAGGAAAATTAATATGATGCTTGGTGGGGTTCATGTTCATCTGCCCACAGTGCTTGTGATCCCACCATTAGTATATATATTAATAATATATTAGCATATATATTAATATATAGTTGTAATTAGTATATATTAATAATATACGCTTGGGGTATATTAAGAATCTTAACCTAGGAGTTGGTTGGAGGGGTAATATATTAATATGTTATTTTAGCCTTGAAGTCTATTCTATTGCTCCCATTAGTTTAAAAGATTCTTTTCAGCGAGGTGGTAGGAACAGTGTGATCAAAGAGTTGGGAATGAAGAGGGTGAAAAAAGAAATTTAGGGGCAAGAGGAAAGTTGCTGAAGTAAGAAGATGGGGAAAGTTAAGCTTATGTAGAAGAAGAAATAGAAGACTTCAGGGGCAAACCTACATATCTACTGCAGAAAATGTTTTTGCATTTTTAATTGTTTTTATAGGGTCACTCCTGCTGCTCTGAATTGGGCCTTTTGATTGGAGGCACAACACTTGTGGCAAATGTTCGACCTGTTTTAATTGGAAAAATTGATGCAAATAGATGTTTGCTAGAATTACAAATAACTTTATATCCATTAAAGCTCCTGGAGAAAACCTACTTTATATTCCCTCTCCACACCCAGGTTTTACAGATAAAATTGCAGAGGCTCATTCAAGTTAAGTAACTTACATTCAGTAATATAGATATACCCTGAAGTGGCCCAAATCCATGAAAAAAAATTTCTGATTCTTAGTTTAGTGCACAATTCATGGTTTCTCTTTCTATGTAGTTTTTCAAAATAAGGGGAATATTTTAGTTTGTTACATACATTATTGATCATTTATCTCAATCTGGACTTTTTTTTTTTTTAATTCTTAAAGGCTCTCTACATGATCCACAAATAAAGACACCTGCTTTAACATCATAAAGCGATGATGCCTTTTCCACTTTGGGAAGAAGTATATTTCATATTAGATGGTTCCCAAATTTTTTTCTTATTGTTAAGTATTTACTGCTTCGAGGCAGGCAAATTCATAGTCTCAAATTATATAAGTGATTAAGATGCCTACTACTTTTATTTTTTAAATGTACCACAAACATTGTTAAGAATCGAGAGTATCAAAGAAGTGGCCTTTTGTAAAAATTCTTCTGTAAAAGGGTGAATAATAATTATTTAAAAGATACAAATTAATGGTCCACCTAGCTGTAATTCTTTGTGTGAACACTGGCTTATCTGGGTCTTCTTTCTGAAACTGACTCTTTCTTTCTTAAAATACTTGATAGCTTGATGACTTGCAATTTAATTAGAACAGTGGGTTTCAAACTGCTGTCAGCTGGATCCACTTTTGACAAGTAAGCTTATGAGATACTCCAGTATCTAAAACAGATGTAAGGAAAGTTGTTTGGGAAGAACAGTGTGTGCCTTTTTCATTCTTCATTTTAGCTCCATCCATTATTCAGCAAGTATCCCAGAGACATCTTGATCACTTTAGGACTTTAACAAAGGCCAGCAGAAAAACTTTTAAATTTAAAAAATTATTATCTCTTCTAAGCTTGTAGAAAAATTATGTGTAGGCAGAGAAAGGATGATATAAATACTAAAGAGAAATAAGTCCTAAAAAAATTAACCCCATGTTAAATATGTTAAAACTGGAATAAGTATAACTTTCATCTGTCAGAACTGACAGATATATCTGGTGTTCCCAGGGGCTTGAGCTGGCACTTTAATGAAGAGATTTAAATGCTCCTGGATTTCTGAAATGGCAAAAGAGGAAGATTTTTATATTGTAAATGTTATTCTGTTTTGCTGTGTTGGTGGATACTCATCCTAATCAAATAGTAGAGGAAATAGTGAAGTCATTCTTAACGATGCCTCTAGTAAACACTGCTTGGGCTTCCCCTTACAGAGTTTATAATATGGTCATGCAGTTAGAGTTATAAGATGAAATCGTTAACAGGAGGAATAATGTGCTCATTTTCTGCATTTGTATACAAATATAAATAGATAGTGCTTCATATCTTTGGAGATGATTTGCCAGAACCTCAATCCACTGACTAAACTTCCAAAAAACTTTTTAAAAAATAACAATTCAGAGTTCAAAATCGCAGTATGCTTTATCTCTAAATTGTTACTGTTGCATTTGTTACTCTAATAGTGTAGCAATAGCTCAGAAATAACTGTTACTTTTAAAAAACAATTTCTTATTATTTATAAACAGAATATATATTCTAGGGAAATTGACTCTCTACATATTTGCTACTAAATTTACTTACATCCTTTCCGAACAATTGGGACACATATAAACAGCCTAAAATATTGTCCCAGAAATACACGGAATGCAGTGATTATAAAAGAAGTTGTTTTAAAAAATGCAAGTAAAGTTAGATGGGACACAGGATGTAGGAAGTAAAGATAACAGATATTTCTCCTGAACATCCCAGGCATCATAAACTAGCAATCTTTATTATTTCCAAAATGGAAGGCCTACCATCCATAATTTCCCCTTCTTGAACATTCACATATGACTTACAATCCAGTGATTTCATATTGAAGAAATTATTTTTTCCTATTTTAGTGATTTTTAAAACCAAATCATGGTTGCATTCTTTTTAGATAAAGTGGGGAAGGAAGTGGGACAGTATTTTCTGCTCATATTCCCTAAGAGGGATGGGAAAGTCCCGGGTTCTTTCCAATGTTTATCTTCTCTTTTGTGCAAAGACAAATCTATCACAAGAACTGCCTTGTTCTTATAGGTAAAAGGGAAGACCTAAAATTATAAAAAAAACACAGTATCTAGAACTCTTAACACCTCAAACTACTCCAAATATTGCTCCTTGACTTATGATGGATTGCATCCTGCTAAACTCAACATAAGTTGAAAATATTTTAAGTCCATAATGCATTGTAAGTCACTAATGCAACATAGCTGAACAATGGTACACTCTAGAGTATAGGCTATTTACCCTTGTGATTGTGTGGCTGATTGGTAGCTGTGGCTTGATGCCATTGCCTAGCATCTTGAGAGAGTATCATACCACATTTCTCTAATAGAAATGATTGAAATTATAAAGTTGAACCATCATATGTTGGGGACTATCTATGCTTTAGCATAAACACTGCTCCCACTGCTCCAACCAATCTATTATGGATATTACATCCAGCCCCTAATAATTACAAGATTGTCCATGTATTAATGGTCATCCAATTTTAAACATATTGAATAATGGAGCTTATACAGCATATTAAAGTGTTTTAAAATATGCAATATTACATTTGCAAATATTCAGATTCATGCTGTCATTTTTATTTACATATCTTTGAACCATCTTAAAAAGTAATTCCTAAAGGAATACTGAATAGTTCTTAAAGCCTTGAGGAAAATCTGTTAATTAATAATTACTAATTTAGTGAATGTTCACTCTTCAGTAGTTGTTTGTTCTGTTTTGTTCTTTGAGGTAGGTTATAAACTCTCTTTTCACATTCTTGTATCAGGTATTTCAATTTGAGCTCTGAGATATGACCATAACTTTATTGTTTTACTTGACAAATGTTATAAATTCAGAGTAAAATATTAAATTTTCATAATATCATATTAGATAAATCTTTATGGGCTTAAAACAAATGAGGGGGCCACTTCCTTGTTTCTCTTTTTTGCTTCTATGAGCATAGTAAAACTTCCTTGATCATTTGTTGAGGGATTCACAGAGGCACTGTGGACTGCAACTGTTTTCCCATGTGACTTCAGGTCACTAGAAGATGGAAATGTTTTCTTTACTCCAGAGTTAAATCCCAACTTAAAGATGGCTGATAAAAGCCATTATATATTTAATTAACACTGTTCAGTCTAAGACTGACTTTTCATAAATCATTCCCATAATTGCTCATTTGTAACTTATTTTACTCCCTAAAAACTTTATTTTCAAGCATTAACATCTTTAGTAATTTCCAGTACAGTGATGGTTATGGTTCCATGAACTTTGGCTTTTTGTACCTGGTATGTAACACTCCCAAAGGCTGACCCTTGGCCTTATTCCATTACAAAGCATCATTTGCTTAAGGCTACATTTTCTCCTGAAACACACCAGCTTATTTTTTACCTCCTAACTCTGAAACTATTGCTTAGAGAAATTCAAGTGGAGAAACACTTGGGAATTTTAAAGAATGAGCTATTGATCCTTTAGAAAATGTTGACATCCTATCTGTTTTTCCAACATCCAAAGATAATTTTCTTTTACTCAGCCAGTGATTTGTGGACTAGTAGATCACTTAATCTCTGATATTTTTAGGTGCTTCAATTGTGAAAAGTGACAGTGAATATTTCTGTCTTTCTAATTAATTTTGTTGTTATAAAAGAGGTCATGGGTTGGCCCCCGGATTTGACTTTGCTTTTTATTGCTTGACATGTCTTATTCATAGGAGTTTTTTGTTTGTTTGTTTCTGAGTTAAAATTGCAAATCTCCCAAACCAGTACTCCAGTCTACTATATCAGCTTTTTCTAAGAAATGCTTAAATATGCTCTAAATCTACAGTTACAGTAAGTGGCATTGGCTAGTGATTTGATTTGAGAATTGAGAGTACGATCTGGATTTACTCTTTATGCATTAACACAGGTCAAATGGACAGGGACTGCATTTTAAGTCAGTAATGGAAGGCTGTAGGCTGTCTTAAACCAATCATATCAGTTTTACCCATGACTGATTGATCCCTAGGGGCAGAGCCCTGTAAGCATTCCTCCTACATGAATGGACTCTATAGAGCCTGGAGTTTCATTCATAAAATGGAGACTGAAAGGAAACACACACATGCACACACGCAGGCGTGCACACACACAGTCTCACTCCCTGGAATGTCCATTTATACAGAGCTGAGGGTGTAGTGTTCCATCAGCTGCTGCTTTTGCTAGTTGACTGGGAGTGAAGATTAATGCCCATTGGTCTTGCTTGCTTGTAACCTGATACCATTATGGCCTTGCCATTCCTAATGTATAGTGAATGAGAAGACAACATTCTTAAATCAGAAACATAAACAGGAACTGGTGGGTCTGAATTCCATTCAAATATGTCATTTCAGTCCCACTCTGTTTGTCTAACTTGAATTTTTCAGGCAGGAAAGGGGGAAGGGAAGGATAATCTACTTGTTAGTTGTACTAGCTTGGAAAAAGGGAATTAGAAGGGGGTGGAGTATACTTTTATAGCTCGTAATTTATAGTTTCTTTTTAAACAAAACAACCAGGACACTTAGGCCTAGAATTGCTTACTGCCAGTGGGTGAAATGAGCACACAACAGTTTTTATAAGCAGGAGTGAGGTTTGAAATTAAATGAGACAGTTTAAGGATGCATGCTTGGATATTTCTATTTATGTGGGTTTCATGAATGTGAACAAAAAAGGGAAGAAAATGCAATTAAAAAAAACACATATCATATTTTTTGATATGTGTTTTTAGGTTTAGAATATTGTTATGAAATGTTTTATGCTTCAATACTTAAGTGAGTTAACTATTTCGTAGGTAATAGGATGAGGGAGTTATTTTATTTCACAAGATGTTTCCATCTAGGATTTGAATAACTTGAAATAATTTTTAAGGACTCTTTCTCAGGTTCAATAGATGCTTATTGTTTTCTGTCTGTATATGTATGCATGTGGTATATATGAACTTCCCATTTAATTATTTCTAATGCATTCTGGAAATTTTTACAAGGGTGGGTAATTCAAAGAGCAACATGAAAAGAATCATAAAGCAAAACAAAATTAAAAGAATGGCAAGCATGTTTCATTGTGATTTATTTAATTCTTTTCTGTGACTTAGGGAAGTATTTTTGAACTCTTCTTTCTGGTGACCTTTCTGTTTAACGTACTGGTCTCTACAGTTATTGCTTCATCTGTGTGATCTGTTTTTTATTTATTCTTTGCATTGAAAGGTAAAACCACCCACTTTGTATGACACTGAAAATGTACTAAATCCTGAGCTTGACATCTATTTACTATTTGTGTCATATGGAGCATGTCCTCAATTTCCTTATTTATAAAAAGGGGTTAATAATTCACATCTCTTAGTGTTTTCATAGGCTTAAATGTGGTTATGTTTGTAAAGTGTCTGGCACATATTAGGGGTTCAGGAAACAACAAAGAAATTTTTTTGGCATGAATTTATCTTGACTTCTACGGATTTTTTGAAAAGTAATGGCCCTTTAATAAGATGCCATTATTATTTCTTTTTTGCTTTAATTTTTTTTTTAGTTGTAGATAAATACAATACCTTTATTTTATTTATTTTTATGTGGTGCTGAAGATTGAACCCAGTGCCTCATACCTGCTGGGCAAGTGCTCTACAAGTGAGCCACAACTCCAGCCCTCTCTATTATTATTTCTAATAATTAAAAATGCACATTCATGTCTAGAGGATAAAACAAAGCAAGAAAGATTTTCTTATGCAGAAGCACTCATGTAGTGTAAGTTCAGATAGAAACTGTTCTGTTCTACTGTTTCTGACAGGTAAACAGCTGTCCTGAACTTACTGGTTGTATTCATGTTCAAAGCAAACAGAATAAATTATCTGGATGTTGTAGGGATTCAAGGAGAAATGAAACCCAGAGGACAAAGCTTACCATGATGTGTTTGTTGCTAATTGTGTGGATTCTAACAGGTGACAACTGGGGACTGAAACTCGAATTAAATCCTCCATGACTTCATAATTTTTTTGTGATCCATTGTGACCACAAATGGCATCCTCCCTTATGTTTTCTTTTAAGCTTCTGTTAATTGTCAGAGTATGGTAAGACCTAATAATTACCAAGTCAAAATATACTTGTGTTTCCTATCACTTCAATGTCATTTTAAACTCCATCTTATTCAAACCATCACAGGCTTGTAAAACCTGTACATTTCTGAGCCTAGTAAACCAGATAAATCAATCCTGTTTGTATCTGCTCCTTATTTGTATGGGAAATTTGTGATTTCATAGGTACAACTCTATACTGTTATTTGATGCTATTCAGCCTTTATGTTTCAAAAACATCTGAATTTGTTTAGCTACATTATGTACTTCTCCTTCCTTCATTTTACAAACACTATCATGGGCAAGTAAAGTCTAACATTGTTCTCTGCCTTCAAAGTCTATTAGGAATAGATTTAATGCACCTAGGCTGTGGTGGAGAAATAGCTCTGCAGATTTTATATTTTCTGTATTCACAGTTCACTGAAAACCCTAAAGAGAAAGATCTCATCTAAGTGTGAGTGAGGTAATACCAAATTCATCACACCCTTCTTAAAATCATGTCTATCTGCCCTGCCTTCTTCAAGATGGAGATATTTTGTTCACAGAGTTTTGTGACTGGTCACAAATAGGTCTCAGAAAACCTGAATGTTTGGGCTGAACTTATTTTGAAGTTAATTACTTTTAGGTTTGTTCTACAACAGAGTGGTATAAAATACAGAATGGATATAAAAAATTCTTTGCCATTAGCATCCCTTTTCGGAAACATTATAAAATAAGAGCTTTCTTGATTGATTATACCAAATCTAAATTGGCACATGTGAAAGCAGAAGAAACTTGTAGTGAGGATGTTTCTGCATTTGCGTTTTATCATATCTTCATAAGCTTGGTGTTACTTATGCAGAAAACTTTAAGGTTTTATATGTGATCTGTGAGAGTACCAGGAAATGAGAGGAAAGTAACAAACAGTATGTACAAAGTTGAAGAGAGAAAATATTGATAAGATAATGTCATAATATTCACATTTGTTGAGTGAGATTAGTATCATTAGTTTTTTTTAATTAATGTTTCTTGAGATAATAGATATATTTTTGGCAGTTTGTTGAACAATAAAAAACAAAGCTTGTTGACTCGTCTAGGTATGTATAGAACACACACAAACCTGTAAACACACTTTTTAAAATCAAGTACATGACAATTTCAAAGGTATGTTTTACATAACACATTTTGGTTCTTGATATTTAATGTGTCAAATTGTCTTCCAACATCAGTATGCAGTGAACCAGTTTTTGTGGACTGGATTTTGTCACATAACTCTACAAGGAGTCAGTCGAGTGTATAATCAATCTATCTTTGCAGTGTACACTTACACAAAAGCAAAACCACAGTAAAATACAACGTTGAACTTCTATTTTCTGGGATTTCTCATTTACTTTAGGAAATTTAAAATCTTAAGTTATACACAGATTATTGCTACAGGAATTTAATGAGAAGCATCACATGAAAGGTAGTTGTTTTCTTTTTTTTTCTTCCCTGTTCAGAGTTTATGATACAAATAATCCCATTTTTGCACACTGTTTGATAACAAAGAGATTTCAGTAACCTGTGTAGATCTTTTCTTTCTGCTGTGTCCTGATGTAGCTTTTAGAAACTTTAGGCAAACGATGCCCTGAAGGGGAATTTTCATTTTGTACAACTGGGCAGCAAATATGCAAATCAGAGGAGTGCCCAGCAGTATTACATGTGCAAATTTACAACTGCACGTTGTGGTCAAAACTTGGGTAAGGCTTCCCAGGTCGGTATTATGTTTCCCAGCACAGCTTTAAAATGCAAGTCGAGACAGAGAAAGCAACTTTTTTTTTTTTTTTTTAAGGTTCTTGCCTGCATGTCTTAATTTGAACAAAAATGACTTTAATAATATTACTGAAAGTGAAGTCTAACCAAATCTGGTAGTTTGGAGTGTTCATTTATGTTAATTCTTTTTAAACTGTACCTACATTAACCAGTACATTAAAATGATGGCAGTGCTTCACTGCTTTGAATTTTTGGAGCATATTAGATCAGCTTTCATCACCATGAACTCATCTGTAACAAATTGTAGGCAGTTTAATTTCTGCAAGCTGATTTGGTCAGTACTAATGTCATGTTATAGAGCTCTTTGATCCACCAGTTTCTAACTAACTAAAAAGCCTTACATTTATTTTTCATAATTTATAAATAGAATGTAAAACTTTTTGAACCAATATTATTTAAGAACAAACATTAAGGGCTAATATTGTAAAAAAGAAATTTAAAAGATATATACTCAGGTGTTTAAAAAAATCTAATGCAGATTTGGAGGTTTACTGTATAAATCATAAATTTATTGTGAATTCTAAATCAGCATATTTTAGTGTCAAAGATTGATAGATTTGTACAGAATATTTAGGAATAACTTTAAAAAAACACACAAATCAAGCATCTTATATGATTTAAGAACAATATTCAGTCAGATGTGGTGCTGCATGCATGAAATCCCAGCTAACTGAGAGGCTGAGGCTGGAAGATCACAAGTTTGAGGCCAAACCATGCAACTTAGTGAGAACCTGTTCAAAATAGACAGTAGAAAAGGCTGGGGATGTTCAGTGGTAGAGCATCCCTGGGTTCAAATACTGTGAAGACAAATATATAAATA
>NW_025999905.1:6476378-6491205 GCF_001458135.2 Marmota marmota marmota | reverse complement strand
AAAAAAAAAAAAAAAAAAAAAAAAAAAAAATCCAAGAATGCACAATAGGACAGTGCAAATATGCTGTCATCTTAACATTTTGTATAGGTTAAACCACAGCTTATTATTATTATTGTTAAATTTTTCAAGTTTTATTTCATGAAAAACAGAAGTGAATATATATGCAGTGCCTCCATTCCCTACCACAAAACGTTTGCCTTTGAAGTGGCCGCTTAGCTAGTTTGGATCTTAGTTGAGCATTTAGCAAAAGTTAAAATATAATGCCAAACTTCGTCAGTTGGATTTTTTATTAGATAAGGTAGAAATGAAAGCAGCAGGCAATTTAATTAGCAGTAATTTTTCTGGGCAAGTCATTACTTTGATGAACTTCAGAGCAATGTTTATGGCTCCTAATTAACCATGTTAGTCATTTGATTGAATAATCACTTTGGAAATGTTTCTACAATTTGATTAGAGTCTGACCCACTCTGATAGTCATAAATTAACTGATATCACTTTAGGATAACATGACTTTAGTTACTTTATGGGAATAAGCCTCTTAGCCATATTTTTTCAGGCTTCTCTGGACCATAAAAAGGATACCGATTTAAGGATAGACTGGATTTAAACAACGCTAGCCAAGTGTCTCAATTTTAAGAGCTAGATGTTAATTTCATTTACCCTAGGGTGTAATAGCCAGTAGGAGGAATTGGTAAAAACACAATTATATTCTCATACATGTATTTCCTAAATTGTTATTCATTGCTTTTTTTTTTTTTTAGAATTTAGATCATAAAATAGGCCTTTGGAAATATAATTATATTGGCTTGAGCCTTATTATATGATTATCAGTTTATTATGAATTTAAATGAGTATATTTTCAATATCATAGATGAATTGTTAGAATGTTTGAAGACTCTTACAGAGTAAATACAGTGGAGAACAAATCAGCTAATTCAACAGATACATGAGTGTTACAGTGAAATTCAGCATCTTATCTTTGATGTCATAATCCTTTCCCAGGATTATGTTAGTTTGTATTATATTAGAACACTTTTATAAGGTGTGCGTCAGCTTTGAATAGCAGATTTCTCAATAATGTTGCATTTTCTCTCTTCCTTCTTTTCTCCCCCTGTGGGAACTCAAGACTGTATTTAGTCACACTTACTGTAATAGAATTTAGCCTATGTATTTTCCTCTAGCCACCTCCAGAGTCAACCAGCTGTTTTTACAGCCGTGTTCCAGGTGTGCAGCAGTCAGTAAAAGTATTTTGTGGCAGGGTGTCAACATTGGTACAACAAAATGCTTGCCTCGGAGCAGCTGTGGAGCTGATGGCTGTCATTAACACTGTCCCTTCCAGCCCAGCTGCTGCCAGCGACCTTATGCCTGGTAATAAATCAGAATAACACGAAAAATTAATTTGAAGTGTCATTGTTTTTAAAAAGTTGGGATAAAATGTATTGCTCCACTATTTAGCAACACAAAAGATCAACTATATTACTACCCTGTTATACATGCTGATGTCTGGACACAGGGTTAACTCTGCCTTGTGTAGAGTGAGAATTATATGCTCTATAACACTTTATAAAAAGAAAGCATATTATAATGAAATATTTGATAATGAATTTTATAGTATTTTCAACTTGAAAGATATTAATTCCTTCATACATTTAAATGTTGTTAGTATTATGGATTGCCATTATGATGTTTTTTATTTAAACCATGTTAGATAAAATTTTTTTCCATGAGCAAAATCCCTCATTGTGGTTGACATTCATCAGTAGACACCCCCCTCATCATCCATCAGTAGACAAAGTTTTTTAAATATGTCGAATTTAAAAAATGGAACATTCCAGATCCCCCTGGGGTCAGAAAATAGTGCTATCTATTGTAACCAACTTGGTGTATAGCTGGATGGTTATGAAGAGATAAGGGCCTTTGGGTTCCAATTCCTTTAAATGTTTATCATTACTTTTTCAGGGGTCATCTATTTATCACAAGTGATGGCAAAGAAGACTTTTTGTGTCAAGTAGTGCATTTTTATATGCATTTTTAAGCTTATTTTTGTACATGTTGTTAAGAAAACTTTAGTAATGCATACAGACATACAGAAGATAGAAATTATCTGAACACATGTTTATACTTTCCTGCAGAACTTGTAGTTGCTATACACTGGGTTGGGCATAGGTTTGTTGGAACTAAAACATGTAAAAATTTGGTGAATTCCTCTTTAAGAAGAAGAAAGTAAAATGGCAAATCCAAAATGAAGTACAGGACCTCAAAAGGGACTCTTACAAAAGTGGAAGGTCCTGAGGTTCACTGCTTCACCATTGATCTACCTCTCTTTATGTGAGTGAACATCTATATTCAGAATCAAGGAACTTGGGGGAAGCTGTAATTGATTTCAGGAATCACCAGACCCAACTCTTTGCTTTATAGAAATATAGACACAAACTAGTCACAGTGGTACACACCTGTAATCCCAGAAGCTCAGGAGGCTGAGGCAGGAGAATCATGAGTTCAAAGCCAGCCTCAGCAACTGAGAGAAACCCTGTCTCTAAATAAAATAGAAAATGGGCTGGTGATGTGACTCAGCAGTTAAGCACCCCTGGGTTCAATCCCTTGTAAGAGGGAGGGAAGAGGGAGGAAGGAGGGAGGGAAGGAAGACAAAAGGAAGGAAGGAAGGAAACATAGACAAAATGGTTTGTAAAAATTTATGCAGCTTAATTAATAGTAAGAGAATGACTTGAATTTTAATCCATTGTCTCTAATGTATACTTATTTCCTTTCTCCCATTTCTAAACTATTAGACAATTTAAATTTGGAGCCATCATTATGACCCAGGTGTACCCATTATTCAAGTTTATTTTCTCAGGAATTAAATGCCATAGTCATGTAGGCAAAGCTTCACACTTAGGATAATACGTATTTGCTATGAAGTTGCGCTATCTCTGTTTTTAGATTCTTAGTAGCTTTTAGTTTGACCTATATTCTTAAGATGAAAAAGCCAGTCAATAGCAATAGCAATCACCTTAAAAGTTTTAAGAAATTTAACTGTTTTATGTTTTCATACTTATTTCTACCTTGTGTTCATGAAATAAACTATGGGCAAACCATTTGTTGATTTCTGCTTTGCATATAGGCAGCCAGGAGATACATAAATTTATTATATAAGTATCCCCAAAACATAACTCAGGATACTATTTGAAGAACATTATTACCTTCATTTGGAGATGCTGTTAAAACTGAACTTGATCAAGGTTGATTTTGGTAAACTTCAAATTTATGAGCCTGTTCCAGAGAATCAGTGTTCACCATGATATACTCATTCTTCCGTTTTGTTTGTGGGCCCCACTGGAAATGTTGACCACGGGTTGACAGGTTCTTCTCATGGGAAATTGTGCCAGTTTCTGTAACTTTCTGTTTGTCTGCACCCTGTCCACTGACAGCAGTGTCCTTTCAGCTTCACACCCAGCTTTGACCAATGCTGCTTCCTCTTTCAGAAGTGCCTAGCTGCCACTCCATTTATATGAGGCAAGAAGGCTTCCTGGCTCATCCCAGCAGAACAGAAGGTAAGTCCTTACATACTTGAAATTCTGTGTTAATATTGTTAAAAATAATTGGACATTCCAAATATGGGATCATTTAATGAACCATTGATATGCTTATAGAAAACTCGTTCATGCTCCCTAAACCATTATTTTAAAACTTTATATTTTTAAAGTAAAAGAAAGATTTTTCGGGTCATGATACCTTGTGTTTGGTTGTTAACGTGAGTCATGTACATAGAAACAGCTGAAAAGTGCATTTCTGTGTTCATTTTTTGCAACAACCACATTCTTTTGAGTTAGAACTTCTGCTTTATAGATCAGCTCACCTTACTGCACTTGCAGTCTACTGAAATGATCTTTGAGTAATATTCAGGTTTGCATTTACAGACTTAAGTCACGGGTCTGTTTCTTGATAAAACATGTAGTTTTAACGATCCTGGATTTTACATAGTTAGACAAGTAATTGTTAAGAATGGGATTTCACATAAGAGGCCTAGAGGAGTTTTTATTGCAGCTGTATTTTGTGGTAACCACGGTGGGAAAGTTTTGCTCTAACAGACTTTGACATCTGCAAAGTAGTAGATAAAAGTGATTCCATCTGGCTATCATCCCCACTAAAGGATTTCTGGAAATACGTGAATAGTTCTTGACCTAAACACTGTTTCTTCAGTAAAACCTAGATGCATCCTTTTACATGAGATCTATTATTGGTTATTTTACTTGGATGATATTAATGGAGGTTTAAAGGATAGAATAAAATGGTAAATCCAAAATATTTGAGACCCAGTTTTGCACAAATGCAATGTCATTATCATTGCTGATATTACTAGTATGTAACAACCAAAGAGATTAATACACTTGAGAAAAAAAACTATAAACTATGTGAAATTTCTTTTCTTCTTTTTAAATTTTTATTTATTTATTTATTTATTTATTTATTTATGTGTGTATGTGTGTACTGGGATTGAACCCAGGGACACTTTATTACAGAGCTGCATCACCTAGTTCTTTTTACTTTTAATCTTGAGACATGGATCTTGCTAAATTGCTGAGACTGGCCTGGAACTTGCAATCCTCCTATCTCAGTCTCCTCAGTCTTTGGGATTACAGGCCTGAGCCACCATGTACCACCATGCCCAGCTGAAATTTGTTCCTGGTAATTAAAGACAACAACAATTGGATTAAGAACCACAGTCAAGAATATTTGGAAGAGAAAAAATGATTATGGAAAGCTGGAATTTATTTTGCAATTTCTCTGTAGACTAAGTTATGTTACAGAAAAAAAAAAAAAAAGAAAGAAAGAAAGTCCCCCCAACTATCTTGGCTATTAAAGATGAGATTACCTACCTAGATACTTGTTCACAAGAAAGTAGGATTGTGAAATAAATATGTTCCAGAACAACAGAGTAATAATGCAAAGTAAATGCCAGTAATTCACTTTGATTTCACTCTCTTCTTATTGAATAAGGAAACTAAAGGAAACTAAAAATGACTTGATACATTATAAATCCTAGGTTTGCCAATATTTGGGTGACAATTAACTTACATGTGACCACGAGCTAGGCGTCATTCTAAACTTGTATACCTTAAATCATATAATCCTCACAACAACTCTATAAGGTGGTAGATAGATGGTATTACTGTATTTCCGTTATATAGAGTGGAATCTGAGTCAAAGAATCTAAATAAATTTGTCCAGGGTCACAGAGCCGAAAAGTCATAGAATCATTTTCTACCACAATTTTTTGTGCTAATGATTATATTTTAAAATGCTAACCAGCTCAATTTGTATCATGAATAAATGTCTCCCATTTCCCCCCACAGGGTGTATGTTTGAAAAGGGTCCCAGGCAGTTTTATGATGACACCTGTGTTGTGCCAGAGAAATTTGATGGTAGGTTTTTCACTGTGCTTCAAATTTTGATTTTTTTGCGAGAGGGATTGAAGAGATCACCCATCCCTCTTCTGAAAATAGTTAACATCACTACTTAAAGATTTCTATGCACTTCATTTATCATGTACTCAATTCTAATTAAACATAACTTACTACAAATTCTCTCTTTCTTCTACTCATTAAGAACCATTTTTTTTCTTTTTTCTATGAGGGAGTCCATTTTTGGAGATATAGCCAACGAGCATCATGCTTGCCGAGTTTGTATAGAGTAAGAAGGTTCTTTCCATTGCCCTACTGAGCACATTTAGCTTGTTATTTGAGATTTATTGAAAGCTGATCCTGTAATTAACAAAGCAGGGCAGAAAGCATGCTACTGTGGATGCACTGAGAACTTAATGCAAACCCTCCTCTCTTTTATTGTTTATGAAAAGATGCATTATGGAAGACAGAAACAACATAACTGCCCATTTAGTTAGTGATTGTTAGCTCCCCCTCCCCATTTTTTTTCCAAGGAAGATGCACATTACTAATGTAGCATTGCTTTGTAATTGCTTAAAAGGGAGTTAGGAAAGCATCTTTTTAAAAATCACTCACTGCTGCAATGGAAAGGTCTCAGATATTATAAGAAAGTGTCAAGTTAGATAGAATCTTCTTTTCTTGACAAGGTGGCAAAAGTCGGCATTTATGAGGAAGCTTGGGTAAATAGTGAACAGTTAATTCATTTAGTGGTTCTTCAGAGTGGTCTCCATATTTCCTGCTTTGATTGTTAAACAGGAAACGAGCAGGGGCCCTCTGATTAGCTGATTGCACAAACTTTGGGGATCATGGCTATAATGACTTGGGAGCTCTCAGAGTTTTTAATTGTCATTATTTAAACAGCAAAGTACATGCTCAGATTGCTTTTCAATCTCTAATTAGTTACTTGAAGTCTATGTTCCCGAGCTTTTGCTATTCATTCTTTTATACCATTCAGAAGGGACGGTGAGTCTTGGGAAAATACACTTCCTTTGCCTCCTTTTAATTGTTAGATTTATTCCAAAGTCACTTTGGGGGTCACTTTTTTGGCTTCATTCTGTAATAGATACTTTAAGCCTCCTTTCATATGTGAGAACTGGCTATTTAACACCATTAGAAGAACATCACAATTCTTAACATATAGCCTTTTCTTTCAGGTGAAGCTTAAAGCTTTTACTTGTAGGAATGACCTTTGTCAGTTTCTTTTGTTTGTGGTGAGCTTCATATTTTAAGTCATATTAAAATTAGTAAGAACACATGAGGAGGAAAACTATTTTAAAGCTATGGACAAGATTATGTTATAGTTTTATAGGCCCAAATTACACTGATGTTTAGGGAATTGGCTGTTTTGATTATTGATTCCCTTTGACTTTTAAATATTCTTCAATTTTATGCTAAGAAAACATTGTTGAAAGATAGTATTTGCCATGTAATGGAGAACAAGAAGAAAGAAAAACAAGGGATTATTTTTTCATTGTTCATGGTCAGTGCATTCAGTCACATTTATAGGCAGAAGTGCTATAGAAACAATAAAAATGTCAGTGTTTCACTCTATGTACATAATTGTTTAGTTACCCTGATGAAAAATTTTTATAAGTCTCAGAAGAAAAAACTAAGATAAATAAAACTGTCTTTGAAGCCAATATAAAGATACACTCCTGTAATATATAGTTTAGAACAAAACAACATAATGATTTTTTAGCAATTAGGGACTGAATAACTTTGTAATTTGGTGTGCAATTCTTTTAAGAGTTATATTTCTCTCCACAGACCCCCCCCCCAAAAAAAATAGAAAGCTTATGATGGTCTGTTTTAAAATTCACGCTAGTGTCAATAGATCCACTTGAGTGTATCCTGTCTGAATTGTTTCTTTAGTGGAGAAGAAAACTTCATTCATTAACAATGATATACTCATTTGACTGTACACACTCAGTCCCCAATGTGATCAATTCCACATATTTTGAGACAATTGACTGGAGATATCAGTAAATAATCAATGGTTGTGACACTAGGTATTTTGCTTTGTTAAGCCAAGATAAATGACCAGATTTATAGCAGAAGCATTACAATGCTAAATAACCTTTATTGTTATTTACTAGATTTTTATACTATATATGAATGCCAAATGAATCTAAAATAAACAAATCTTCTTGCTTAAAAGTAGCTTTTTTTCCACAGAAATATCTGATGTGCATATTTTTAAATTGGCAAATTCATATGAATGAAATACAAATAAGAGTTAAAGAAATATGAGAGAGAATTTTTATTTGTTGCCAGGTAAGAAAGTGATAATTTCTCTATGAAGGTATATGAAGGTGTGGAAGAAAGATGGTATGATGATAATATAGTATGCTATGAATTACCCAGGAGATTTTTCTAATTTATATAAAGTGCACATTACTTAACTCAGAGTTTATGATTATATTACATTTGCTTTGAAATATGTGCATTAAAATTTTCAATAGTTTATCATGCATAGGTCAATAAGGTATTTGCAAATTATAGTTTGCACAATTTAATTTGTACAAATAAAATGCCCTAAGCTTAAAATTGATTACTCCCTCTTCATCGTTGCTTAGAGAAGTGAGTAATATCATTAACAAAGAAGCAAATAAGTATGATTAGGTACTATGGTAATTATTATTGTTGTTGTTACTATATTTGCTTGTAGTGCTGGGGAACAAACCCAGGGCTGCATACAAGTTTGCTAGGCAAACTTTCTATGGCTGAAATACATCCCAGTCCCTTATATCATGGTTTTTAGAGAAATCAATGAAAAAAAAAAGTTATACAAAACTTTTGTAAGCAAATGACATCCATGGATTTTTTTCTGCACCTTTTTACAATATTTTTGACGTGAATATATTACATATAGTTCTCTGTAAGTTTGTACAGATTGCAGATTTAGTCGACCATTTAACTATTTTAAATCTTTATTTAAGGGTAACATTATATTTCACAAAGTTGCTGTGTTTAGCCATTTTCTTCATTGGTTTAATAAAAAGTTTACATAAATAGCATAATATTGATGCTAATGATGAACCTTTAAAATTTTTAATTTAGGGGATATCAAACAAGAGCCAGGAATGTATCGGGAAGGACCCACGTACCAACGGCGAGGATCACTTCAGCTCTGGCAGTTTTTGGTAGCTCTTCTGGACGACCCTTCAAATTCTCATTTCATTGCCTGGACTGGTAGAGGCATGGAATTTAAGCTGATTGAGCCTGAAGAGGTTGGTTTAGTAAATTTTATTTAGGAGAATAAGATGTGCTATGATGTAAAGGAGCTGATATATTTGATTAATATGCTAAACATATAGTTTTAAAACTCTGGCTACCTTTTGAATTAGACAGTGGGACAAAAAAGAATAATGTCAACATTTAAAACTACTAATTTATTCTATAATCTTTCCATTGTAATACTGTCCTACAGAATGTTGAAGAAAATCAAACAGAACACCATTAGCATGGCTCTTTATTCAGGAAGGCCAAACTGGAGAAGTCTCTAAAAGAGCATTTAATTTGGGGAAGGAGGTAGGAGGTTTCATGGTCCTTAGGAAAGAAGGGAGATGTCTGCTGAGGCGCAACTAATTTTGTAGATAGAGGAATTGTTCTTTTGAATTAGCAGTCATTATTTGGACAATCTGGATTTTATCAAGAGGTTTGGAGAGGAGCATTTAAGGACCAAAGTCATGCGTAAGGCGGAGGTGAAGAACAGCTAGGGGGCGGGGAGAGACATCCAATGCCACAGTATACAGTGGAAAATTCACAGACTTAAGAGTGTTTTACAAGACACAGGCTTGGTAGAGACATTGTTTCCTTTTGAATGTTAGTGATATCTGTTTCAAGTCATCTGGACTGTATAGACCCCATTGGAAAGTAGGGATAAACTTTAAAATATTGCTATAGTATACAAGGGATTATTAAAATGAGACATTCTGGATAGAGATAATATACATATATGGAACACACTTTCAACCAAGTATTCAACTGTCTCTCAATCCTGCCTCCTTACCTTGCAATGCACACACAAATCAAGTATTTTCATAAAGAATCACAAATGAAGTAATTCCATGAACAGCTCCTAAAATTAAAATTTTCTTTCCCCCAGGACTTAGTTTAGGTATAAGTCTACTGTAGTTACTATAGCATAATCCATCGATAACACTTTGGACCTCTGGGGAAAGGTGACTGACTATTCAATGAAATTTTTGTTTTATTAAAATGCTTTCTCTATTATTTTAAAAATTGACTTTAGTTAATATCAGCCAAGAAAACCATGGGAGATTTTTGGCTGACATGCCTGTGACTGATTATATTGGCTACTGAATCTAAACACCTCAGCAAAGCTGAAAAATTTAGTAAGAGTTGAAAAGTTTTGGAACCCAAAGTGATTTGTTTCGTAGACACTGGATATCCACAACCTGGCTACTGGGCCCATATATCTTAAATGTTCTGGGTTTGTTAACTGATATATTGAACATAATCAAATAATATGCCCTCTTTTGATGTTCAGAAGACAAAATTACATAACTTATTAGAGATGATTTATTGCAAGAGTATATTTTAAAAACTATGAAATAAGAGGAGCTCGTTAGTACGATTGTATCCTCTGATTTACATCAACACACCAGTTGTACTAGAGGTTCGATTTTTGCAGTATCTCCCTTGCCTCACACCAAACACACACACACACACACACACACACACACAGAGAGAGAGAGAGAGAGAGAGAGAGAGAGAGGGTGCAGTAGCAGAAACTGAAAATGCCCTTTATTTAGAGTGGGATAAGTGTTTGGGTGTTTAAATTTTGTAGTCTGTCTAAAGCTCAATTTGGCTGTCAAAGAAAATTAGTTTTTCTGTAGATGTACTTAAATTATGTAAGTGAAAGAACCACAAAAATGTGAAGCAGTAACAAATTGAGACTAGAAATGCTTAACAAAGTAATTTGAAAGCCCTTTAACATGATGGGAGAGTGTGTTCTTCTCTTCATGGAAGATGCTAATAATCACTGTAAGACTTGATTCATGCAGCAACTGAGCATATACAACAGGGATTTGTAGTAGTTAAACAGTTATTTCCCTCCACCTGTGATTAAAATAAACTGAGCAGAAATAGGACTTTTTATTTTTGTCATGTATTTGTTAAGATAAGGGACATTGCTGAATTATGTCAGTAATTCTTGATCCACTCAGAAGCAAAACATTCTGCAAGTGATTAAGTTCTTTATATAACAACTATTGACCTTTCTGATGTTTGAGTTTGAATAAGTGGTAGATATGACCAGATGACCATTAAATTCCATCAAATTCTGAGGTTCTGTGATTTTTTTTTTAACACAGAGAAGGAATATAGTTACATCTGTTATGTACTATAAACCGACATTTCAACAACTTTTCTGTAGCAGACTCATAAAGTTAAAAAAGGACTGGGTAATTCAGAGCCAGTAGACCATTTACAAATGGTAACTAACTCAACGGGAATTGTGCAATAAGTACTGAATATTTCCTAAGGCTTTTGTTCAAAATGAAGTGAATCTCATTTCTGATTGCTGCATTGCTTACTGTTGGAATTGCTTCCATCAGGCAATGACTGTGATGCCTTGTTAAAATTTCTTCTTTGTAACAGGTTTCTGAAATTTCTTTAGCCTGTGTGGCCCATAGTTCCCCTCTGCCCTTACATGGCAGCTCTGTGTACATGTCTGCACAACTCAGGAAAGGTGTCTCCAAAACTATTGACTTGTGGCTTCTGTTTTCTTTACATTTCATCTAGATCTGTGCTGATTATCTGCACAGATAACTTCAGCAAATTCATAATCTTTAATATCTCTTTTTGAGATATTTGAGATATTATTTTCAAGTTAATCAGTAATCCTAGAGAAATGTTCCAGGAAAAAGTATTGCAATAATTAGTAAGGCATCTATGAGACTCAATGTCAAAGTCTTTTTATAATAGTCAAGACTGTTGAGCACCAGGATGTCTGATAGCTGGGACCCCATTGTGATTTCCATGTATATATACAGGCAGGTCTTTTAAAAAAAGTTAACTAATACTTGTTCTATTACATTATCCTGTTTAATTTGTGGAAAAATAAGGAGGAATGCCGTTGTGCCACAGTTTGCTCTCCCCACTAACACCCTAAGTTTCTATTTGAATGAGTGTTATAAGGAAGTCTTGAAAGTGTTGCCTCCACTCTCCCACTCCATGTTGACAATTGTGCCTTAGCTTCAGGTGGTGCTGGATACCATGCATGGCACTGGAGGGTCACAGGTAGAGACTGAGTGGACTTCCTTAGCTTATGGGTGGTCTACCTGGCCTGGGAATTTTTTGTGTTTTCTGTTAATTTTAAGCTTCTTTCTTGTCTGAATCTCATAGGCTTATTTTTTTTTTTTTTTTGCCTCATTCTCCTAAGCTTTGTGAAGAAAATGTCACTAAAACAAGTCTAAGAATGCCTTGTAGTTTTCTTAAATATGGACTAGTACCCACAGTGATGAGAATTACTAGGTCTCATAAGAATCAAACTCTGTAAAGATGGAATACTCTTTTGTGGTATTACGAAAATCATATTTATCTCCCCAGAGATCTCCAGAATGTCCTCTTAAACTTTGTTGTGGATATTTTATTTTCCAGGTGAATCCTGGTGAGGTTTTAGAAAAGAATCATTTATAAATGAATAATTATTCCTCAATTGTTCTTTAATTTAAAGGGATAAGCATTTATTTTCACATCTCCTCAAAGTTTGCATGCTGTTCAGCTGCCATGTCTATTAAAGATTCACTGATGTCTATTGTGAAGTTTTTAAAAAATATTTTATTTAGAAAATACTTTCATTTCTTAACACCACTTTTCCCCACACCATTTCAGTATTGCTCAGAACCTTAACATTAAAATAAAGTTTATTTCTGGAAAACTAAGATATATCTGCCACTATTATTGGCAGCTTGGGTATGTAATCTTGTCCCTGTGATATCATGTCTCTCTACCCTGAAAAAGTATACTGATTCATGTGGCTAAAGTACATCTTCATTGAGAGCATACAAACAGCAGAGAGAAAAATAGCAAGGATGGGTATTTAAAAAAAAAAAAAAAAGGAAAAATAAACCCTGGAAAAGATTGTTGCTAATGAAGTGGAGACAGACAGAATGATCTCTTAGAAAAGCTATTTTAGTATATATGACGTAGCAACAACTTGGAATTTCATGGAAATGAAGGAACACACTAACCCTGTTAGATAATGCTCTCTTGGGATTGCCTAGGTTTGCATGGCAGCTGCAGTTTTTGCTCAGACTAATAAAAGTGGAAATGAATGAGAACACTTTAGCTGGGGAAGGGAAAGCAGGCTACACAGTATTCTGTATAAGGCCTCCGCTCGCCCAGCCTAGTAGTAAGGTTAGGGAGGTGTGTACATTGAGAAAGGAGGTGTGTTTTTAAAGCTCTTTGAAGAATTCTGCCAAAGTCACATGTTCAAAAACTCTCAGAAATTTTAGTAAACAATAAAGCGAACATTCTGCTTTAAAGATATTTGTTTGTGGACTCATGCATGATGACCTTTTCCACTTCCTTCTTATTTTTAGCATCCAACTATGTATGAATGCTTTATTCTCCTGTTTGGTTTTGGATGCAATTTTATTATGATGCTGCTTCAGGCAATAAAAATTATTTGTAGTTCAGTTTATTAATTTGTATATTTCTCCTTCTGCTATATACATTGCCCACTTGTTTATTCTTTTACATAGAGTTAAGCAGGATATCTTTTTTCCTTTGGTTTATCATAATTTCAATAAAACACCTTTACAAAGAAATCCTTAAAGCAGCTTTTAATCTATAGTTTGGTTTGAAAAACTAAGAAAGAAAACAAAAATAGTGTATCTCAGAATGGAAAACTTGCCTCATTTTGGTGAATTGCAGTCTGTTCGTTCTGTTGTAAACACATTCCCTTATTTCCATTTAATTTTGTATCCAAAACAATAGTGACAAAGAATTCTATTGTGATGTTTCAGAATGATCACTGCATGCCTGGTTTAAAAAGCAAACCAGGGCACAGGAAATTCAGATCACGATAGCTTTTGCTACTTGTATCTTTGATTTGAACAAGTTTGGGTGGGTTTAGAAGTAGTTAATTACCTAATTTTTGTGAACCTTTGCTAATCCTTAACACTATAATGTAATTTTGTTCTGGTGGCAGGTGGCCCGGCGTTGGGGCATTCAGAAAAACAGGCCAGCTATGAACTATGATAAACTTAGCCGCTCACTTCGCTATTATTATGAGAAGGGAATCATGCAAAAGGTGAGCAGCTAATACAGCATTAAAATTCATTGAAATGTTGCACATTAATCTGCATGTCATACTTTAAAAGCCACATATCATTGCATTGCTGAACCAAGGTTTTCACTCATTCTAACAAATGCTTAGCTCTTGGTTTTGGTATTCTAAGCCTTTCTGTTTATAAATTCATGGACATTACAGACAAATGTGTAATAATATTATATATAAAGTAGTAGGCTTTCTGGAAGTGTCCACTTTCCTACACAGAGTAAAAAGATAAGTTATATCGGTATTGATGCTGCATCTGTAACTCTCCAGAAGAAGTTGTTATTCTGCAGCTTTCTCCACAAATTTGTGTTTTTGAAATGTTTGTTTATAAATTCCAATGCAAATAAAGATTCTTAGGCTAATGAATTCTTTCTTTTGTTCTCTTTTTTTTTTAAATGTTCTGATTCTTAAACATTCAGATATTTCTTATACTCATTAGGAAAAATACTTTTTCTTCTGGCTGATATCTTGCCTGGCTTTGTCACCTAATAACTTATTATGCTAAACTACTTATTCTCGGTCTTATTTGGTTGGTAGAACAAAGTTTAATATATGTCGTTTTATCCCAAATGAGCTTCCTTTAATATTTGAAACTAACTTAAAAAATGCAGTAGAGATAAGTGAATCATACAATAAAATATAAAATCTTTGAAGGAAGCAATGAATAAAGATTAAACATTCAGATATTTGTTATGATGTCCTTCTGCCTTGTATTTGTATTCAAATCTAATTGCCTTGTTGATGATTGATTCATTGTGGACATTTCAGTTTTACAATTTATTCTTTGTTTATTTGGGAGACAAACATAGTTACATGTTATAGATTGTGGCATATTTTTATGGCATCATAGTTGTGCCAAGAAAAACTGGCAGTCGCTGCATAAAACTTAATAGAGGGCAGTAGGACTATTGAGTTTTCTGGAACACAGGGAATTGGTGCTCTGGAATTTGCCAGCTCAGAAGTTAGAACTTTTAAAATCCTTATAAGATAAAGTTGAATTGGATTTTCAATTGCTCCCTATTTCCTGAATCTTACCTTCAAAATATGTGACTGTTTGCTGTCTCCACACCCCCCC
>NW_025999905.1:6467002-6475378 GCF_001458135.2 Marmota marmota marmota | reverse complement strand
TCCATACTCAGTTTGTAACCCTATCTTTTCACATACATCTTATTCTTCATTTTCATTCCCCTCCTCTTCATATGGGAGCTCAGTACTAGTCCATCACAGTTTCCCTGGGCAGCACTACAAAGTAGTGAAGGAAAGTGCAGGCACATTTAGGTTTCAATGCTAGGGTCACTTTCTTGAACAGATTCTTTTACTAAACGGTGATGTTCTTACATCATTAAAGTTGTCATGATTATTAAATAAAAGGTACTTGAGATACTTTGCATGGCACCTGGCATAATTAAAGTCTCTATAAAATGATAGATGCCTAGCCTAGCATACATCCGGAAGTCATGTTAAGCCAAGGCATGTGTGATTTGTCTAGACCATTAAGAGCTTTCTCAGCTAAAATTATTATAAGACCCATAATTGTACCTTTGGTTTTAAACACAGTATTTGTATTAGCTTTCCATGTCGATGAAAAATACCTGAGATAATTCACCTTATAAAGCCAAAAGTTTTATGGTGGCTCACAGTTTTAGAGGTTTCAATCCATGATCAATTAGCCCTCTGGCTTTGGGTTTATGGCAAGGCAGCATATCATGGTATAGGAAACCTGCTCACCTCATAGCCAGGAAGCAAAAGAGAGAAAGAGAAGAGACTAGGGTCTCACTACTCCTTTAAGACAGGCCCCAGTGTTCTAAAGAACTTTCACTGGGCTGCACCTCTTGAAGTTGCCACCACCTCCAGTAGCAACATGTGTGGGACCAAACTTTACCACATAGATCATTGGAGAACACTTAAGATCCAGACTATTACAGTGGTAGATAGAGATCTACAGAATGTTGTACCTGATCTTAAATATTCTCAAATATGCTTAAACTTATTACTAGTAGGACCACTACTGATTCCCATTTATTTGTTGTCTTATTCCATGTCCTCTTATTTTAATAAGTTAATAAGGCAACATGCTATCACATAATGATATAGATCCTGAATTATACCAGTAAAAATGTCATTGTTCCTCATATTTGCCCTTGGTAGTCTATAACTGCCAATGGAAACTATTGACCACTAATTTATAAGTTAATTTAGGAAAGTAAAATGCTAATTATGACAGACCTTTTGAGGTGTTTCTTATGACTTAAAGAATGGCAGGATGCTCAATAGCTCAATGCAAAAAATGCATTATATTCATGGCTAGCACAATGAGGACACTTACAAGTTTAATTGTAGAATTTATCCCTCCTCCTCGTGCCTATATAGCCATTCTGTGTCTGGCTGTTCCTAGACACACCTGTACTCCAGTGCATCACTCACATTATTTCTAGAATGTTCTGCCCTTCCCTTTTTAACTTATGCACCATTCTGTTGGTTAAGTCAATTCTAGTATAGTCATTCAGAGGAAAACTATGCCATCCTTTTTATTTTTTTTTTAAAGATGTAGAATTACATACTTCAACATGTAGGGGAAATATTTACATGACCATATTTGTTCATTGACAAAACTGTCAATGAATTGACAGTGGGCATTATGTAGAGTACACACATACAACACACACACACACACACAAACAAACAAATTAAAAGGCAGAAAATAAAATAAAAATAACCAATGGGTCTAAACATGAAAAAAAATTTAAAATTAAAACTGGTAATTAATTTCAGTAGTTATGAAAGAAAGAAGAAATGGTGTAGTAATGCTCGTTGTACCTAGACAATAGGAGTGCTCTATTTCAAAATTTAGAAATGCCTAGAAAAATATATACCAACATTTTAAACAGTGGTTATATTCTGGATGATATAATTAGGAAGCTTTTTTTCCCTTGATCTGTCATTTCTAATTCAGTAACCAATAACTCTGAATTACTTTTGAAATTTCAAAAGCTAAAACATAATTCAAATATTTAACCTTTGAAAGTACAGCTTAACAAAGATGCCTCCTTTGTTTTCATCTGATTCATTTGCCCACAAAATCCCTGTTTTTCCTCTCTCAGTGTTGTAATTTGGGGACACTTAATGTACAGCCCTTTTCACATTGTGATTGTATTACTAATAATGGAAGACATCACTTTCATTGTTTGGATGTCAGCTCTTGTTCTAAACTCAGCATCACTTAATATAGTTCAATAAATACAGTAGTCAACCTAAAAATGTTTATTCAAAATAAATAAAGAAATAAAGAAAAGAAACAGGAGGAAACAGTGAGTAAAGACAAGGTCCTTAAGAGATTTTATAATCTTGATTGCATGTTATCCATTTAAATTCCCGTGGTGAAACCTTTTTCATTTATCACATCACTTCTAATTATAGCCAGTATCAACATGTTGAAAAAAAAAAAAGCAAATATACCTAAATATATACCTTCTTTCTCTGAAGCCCCAAACAAAATAAAACAGGTTATAAAACACTCAGAGGTATGCAGGCCATATACTTTTTTTTTTCCTTTTCCCCTGCAAATACTTTGATCAATGGAGGGGGAAGAAAAGGAAAACTTGAATTTAATATTTCAGGTTGTTTCTGGTATTTTCTACTCATTTTTTATGATCATTTCACCAGTTCACCTTTAAGAAATTAATTTTCTTTACATAAAGCAGGAAAGTAAATAATTATGTGAGGCTTCTGTTTTCAATGCACTGTGCCAGAGACTTTCCTCTCAGTCCCCCAGTGTCTTTCCAAGGAGCCATTCCTGTTTCCATTTCACAAGGCAGGGAACTGAGGAGGGAGTTAAGCAACATGTCCAGATTCATAAACACTACTAAGTCCTGGCTCTTTTAAAACTCAGGCATATTCAGATTATTTGAATTTGCTAAAGTGGTTCCTCTTATTTAAATTTGGGGCAAAAAAAAAGTTCTGAAACGGAATTTGGAGGAGCAAGACTTTGGCAGTTGTTCTTTTTCCCCAAAACTTATACAGATAGTTTAGAAACCGTGAACAAACTGTTCCCTTACACCACAAATGCAATAGTAATGTCTTTTTGACACAGGGGAGCACAAAGACATTGAGAAATTTTCAGCTTTCTGAAATTATGAGCTACACACACACACACACACATACACACAAAACCAAAGTGAAATCAAAGAACTATGAGTGTGCACCCCTGCCCTGGTGTTGAATATGTCAGCACTATTTTTTAGTGGGAGCCATATTTGTCTCCTTCGATTGCTTATAATTTTCTACAGAAGCATTACTCTTCCAAATTTAAGTTTGAGGTATGTCATTCCCTACACATTACGGTATGTCTCTTTTATTTCAGGCAGTTGTCACATTTCTTTTTCTCATTTCCTCTGTATGCGTTGTATATTTTAGATTCCTTTCACTTTTTTACACCTCTTGCTTCAATTTGACACTTTACACACATCCTTAAGTTCCATCTAATGTATCTTCCCTTCATTTTTAAAAATGTGATGTACCCACGATAATGCTGTCCTCTTGATTCATCTTTCATTTAAATAAGGCTATGTATCTTTGCTTTTTTAAATGAGAATACACAACACAAAGCAGGAGGTGGGGGATATTAGGAATAAAACCCATTTTTCTTTTAAACTTTCAAGGCTTAGTTTTTCCATTGTTTCCAAAATGGAATATTGAGAGGAGACACCATACCTTAAAGATATAAATTTTTACAAATGTAGATGTTGCCTTCAAATGAAATAAAAAATTTTCCAATTCGAAATGCTTGCATGAGATCATTGTTTTTAAAAAGTAACAACATAACTTTGCTTTTATATTAAAACAAGCAAACTGTTGAAATTCGTAGCTATATCTGAATGGACTAACTATTACTCAGTCATCATTTTGTATTTTCCTTGATTGAATCACAATTTATTGTAAAAATGAAGAATTTTTTTTTTTTTAACTTTGTGTGTATACCTGCTATGTATTGGGTTGCCTTTGTTTATTCAACTTTCTCCTATAGTAAACCATTTTTTTCCCCCTTCCTTTCCCCTCCCCATCTGGGGATGGTGAGGATGGGCTTTTTTCTCCATGTTCTCATCAGGTGGCTGGAGAGAGATATGTCTACAAGTTTGTGTGTGATCCAGAAGCCCTTTTCTCCATGGCCTTTCCAGATAATCAGCGCCCACTGCTGAAGACAGACATGGAGCGTCACATCAATGAGGAGGACACGGTGCCTCTGTCTCACTTTGATGAGAGCATGGCCTACATGCCTGAAGGGGGCTGCTGCAACCCTCATCCCTACAACGAAGGCTACGTGTACTAACATGAGTGACAGTCAAGGGGGCATCCTCGTGCTTTCTCTCTTTCTGCGAGATATGGAGAATCACTGAATTCTCTTCAGTCTTTGTTTTATTTTTGTTGTTTGTATTTTATTTTTAAATAATAATACAAAAGGGGGCTTTTCCTGTTGCATTATTCTATGGTCTGCCATGGACTGCGCACTTTATTTGAGGGTGGGTGGGAGTAATCTAAACATTTATTCTGTGTAACAGGAAGGTAATGGGTGAATGGGCAGAGGGATTTGGGGATTACTTTTTACTTAGGCTTTGGGATGGGGTCCTACAGGTTTTAAGTATGAAGCTATATCGTGTCTGTCGATTTCATAATAACATAAGATAATGTTCATTTTCTCTGGATACCTATGGTACAGTTAATTTCACATTGTGTAAATATCCACTTGGAGACTATTTGCCTTTGAGCATTTTCCCCGTCATTTCTGAGGCTCTGCAGGTGTACAAAAAAACCTACTGTAAATGGCAGTTTAATTGTTAGGAATGACTGTTTTTGCACCTCTTGTAAAAAGGTATTTAGTGATTGCATTTGCCTTTTATTTTGTTTTGTTTGCTTTATATATGACTCGTAGAGGATAACCACGCAAGTGGCCAGTTCTCTCTGAAGCTGAGTAATCACCATGACTGTAAATGAGGGGCACAGTTTTGGACTCTGGCTCCAATCTGAGCCATAGGCCAGTAGCATTACACGTTATCTGGTGCCACCTTGCTCTTTAGTTACATATCATACTGTCTTTTAAGTATTTTGAAGCCTGTTTCAGTTAAATAGTGACATGTCATGGTCCTTTGGAATCTTCATTTATATGTTAAATCTGGGATCACAATGAAGCAAAAAATATCTGTCTCCTTTCTCTTCCTCCAGTACATAAATACATTATTTAATCAATAAGAATTAACTGTACTAAATCACATATTATGCTGTTCTAGTTACAGCAAGCACTCTTTAAGAAAAATATCCACTACACTAAATAGGTACTATAGTAATTTTTAGACATGGTACCCGTTGATATGCATTTAAACGTTTTACTGCTGTGTTATGTTGATAACATATATAAATATTAGATAATGCTAATGCTTCTGCTGCTGTCTTTTCTGTAATATTCTCTTTCATGCTGAATTTACTATGACATTTATAAGCAGTACAGTTAACTACAGATAGCATTTCAGGACAAAATAGATGACTCAAACCGTTTATTGCTTAAAAAATAGCTTATGCCATGCTATGCTATGAGCAGCTTTTATGCACATTGACAAATGAAGAGTAAGCTTCAGCTTGCTAAGGGAAACTGTGGAAACTTTTGTAACTTTTGGTGAAATGGAAAATTACAAACTGTCAAAGAATATGAGGAAGTTTGCTGTATGACATAGTGCTGGCACTGATATTATCCATCATCTCGTTTTGGACACTCCTGTAAATGTGACTGGATTGTTTGAAAGAAGATTTAAAGATTTGAAGTTTCAAAGAGTTTGTTTTGTATTTTGTTTTGCATTTGGAGAAAATAATCAAAGGCAGGACTTGTTCCATTCACTCTGAAAGAACCATAAGTAAATGGTATCGCTGAATAGCTTGTTAAGAATCAAGCAAGTGACATGAATTTTGTTCAATCCATTAATATCCTAGAAGCATTTTTTTTTCAGAGTCTATAGCAAAATGTTAAAAAAATCCTATACATGAAGCCAAAATAGACCTATGAAAGCATTTCATGATAAGCACCAGAAAGACTATTTAAAGATGGTCTCTTGCTACCCGTTACTACACAGATCACAGCTATTTCTCTAAATAGTTATTGGGGAACCCACATGCCAAAATCAATACTATTCACATTATTCCTACAAAAAAAATTCACTTCAACATATGTGTGTAACCTATGATCTCAATGATTGTTCTATATACTTGTCACCTATTATTTGGCCCTTTATGGGCTAATAAATATGCCTTAAAAATAAGAAGGTTTTTTTTTTTTTTCTTTTAAACCCCACTGTGCTCATATGGCCATTTGCAACACTTAGGACAAAAACAGATTTAAAAATATTCAGTGGAAATTTTATTGGAAAGAAAATGGTTATATGAGACATTTGGTGAAACTGAAGAGAAAACTTAGTGGGTCATTAAAGTATCTTTTAAATGAAAATCATATTGAGGATTATTTTTTTTTCCTCTTCCTTTTTTTTTGTTCCTTTTTTTCTTTTTATATTCTAACTCTAATCAGTCAGTGAGGAAGAATTAGGCCATGGGTTATCTTAAAGGATCAAAGAAATAAATGGCATTCATTATATAATATTTAAGGACAGACTACATATTGCTGTTTATGGTAGTGACTCACTGAACTAAATAAGTAATTGGCCAATAGAAAATATATTTCTAATACAGAAGGGTTCAAAATATTGCATTATAAACTCTTTTGGGAAATGTATCAACTTTTTTGGTTTTTATTTTTTACTTTGGGATTTTATTCTACTTTTTGTTTGGTTGTATTTTTATGTTTTTTTAATTTTCAGGTAGATTAATAAATCTGGCAGCTGATTTCTGCAAGATTCTCGTGTTTTGAATTTCTAATTGAATTGGCTATTCTAACATAGAAATTTAAAATAATGTCTTCTTTCCCCTTTGTAAGAGAAACTAAATGAAGTATCTCCACTAGTATTCACTGCCTCTTGTTGATGACATGCTAATATCCAACAGATTAACTATAAAGAATTTTATATCTCAAATAACTAAAAAAAAATGCTTTTTCTCAATTTACATCTATTTAAATATTCTTGAAAACAAAAATACACAAAGCAGGCAATGCAGAGCATTTTTCTCAAATCACAGAAGAACCTTAGAGATCCAGTTTCCTGAAGATATTGTGTAAGTTATAGTAACTTTAGTAAATCAACACAAGACTATTCTACTTCTGGAAGTACGAAGTCTAACATTAGCCTGTAGAGCTAAAACCAAGGTGTTTTAGGGCCAGTTCTTAAGCTAAGATGTCTGTAGGACTGGCTCCTTTTGGAGGCAATCCTTGTTGTCCCTACTTCTGGAGGCTGCCAGTATCTCTTGGCTCCTACCTATGTCATGTCAATCTCTATTTCACTAATCACATCCCTTCTATAGTCAAATCTTCTTCTGAAATCTTAAGGATACCTGTGATTATACTTAGATTTTACCAGCTAACTCAAGCTAATCTCCTCGATCTCAAGATCCTTATTCACATGTGCCAAGTCCCTTTTGCCAGAGAAATTATTCATAGGTTCCGGGGATTAGCATGAAGGCATGGGAGGGGACCAAGGAAACCTGTTATCCAGCCTAATATAATGAAGACCCTGTATAGCAAAAATGCTAACTTATTTAATCAAGGGCAAAAAAAAAGTTCTATCAAGGAATCTAAGTTTAGTATTATGAAATGTTTTCATTTACCATTAAGATACTCTGACCCTTATACTTCATAGATTTGAAAGCTTGCTATATTAAAGTTTACTATTCCACTAGTCCATCTGGTAATCACTTCAATTTATTAGATTATTCAGATCACCCCTTCACTGCAGGTAAACATTGTGTAATGAGAAAAAAGAAAGGAAGATGTGATAATAACAGTAATAGCACAGTTAATCTTTTACAAGTCAGATTATATTTTTAAAATAAATTTCTTTTACTGTTATTATGAGTAGTTATTCTATGATCTTAACATTTGCAAATGATTACTTCTTATATGGTAAGAACAATACATAGACTATGTCTATGTTAATTAAAGGAACAGTTGTAAAAATGTCTAACTTGTCTTTATATGACAAGGAAAAAAATTTATTGCTCGATGTTATAGCATTTGGACAGAACACAGGAGTTTCTAAATTAAGCCACTCTTACCTATTATGCAAAACATTACAGAGAAGAAGGCCATTTGAATTTTTATTACTTCGAATCTTAAAAAGTTAAAATTAAAAAAAAAGAAATGAGTAAGCTATTTTCCCATTGCTGTTTGGTACAAAAAGCAAGGAATTAGAGTTATTAAAAACCATACAATTTGAATAAAAATAATGTTAGGAAGAAATTTAAAGAAGACTAATGTACATATTGTGTAATTGTGATAAGAATTGCATATAAGTCAAGTTTCAGAAAGGTATTTGTGTTGGACAAAACACAAGAATTTTACCCGGATTGCGGGGGGGG
>NW_025999905.1:6431777-6466979 GCF_001458135.2 Marmota marmota marmota | reverse complement strand
GGGGGGGGGGGGGGGACCCACAGGAGGTTGGGAGGGGCCACCTGGCTGCCTCCTGGGGACTTTGGAGAGCTGATCTAATTTATTTAGAACTCAACTAGCAATTTTAGGGCTTGATTTTTCTTTGAAAAAGACATTTTAAAAGTTTATGGAAAAGTATAGTTTAAGAAGAAAGTTTGATTAGACTAGTGTATGGCTTTATAGAAATACTGATGATTTTAGAATGTTCAATTAAAAGTGTATATATAATAGCTTGACTTATGAATTCATATGTAAGGTAGGTTTTCTTTTTGCATATGCATAGACTCCAATATTCTTATTTGGTTCCATTCTAAAATTATATTTATGTTTCTATGGGAAATAAATTTTTTTAATTCACTTGGTTGTATTAAAATTATATTTACAGTTTGAGAAAACATGCTATGAAATTCATGTAATTACAGAAAGTTAAATATGCTCAAAATTTGAATCTAAAATAAAAGTCCAGAAATGGAAAATATGGAACTGTCTTGATCACTCTGAATAGTGGCACATCTAAAACTGACAAATGTAATCTAAAGTTTAAACTGCATTCTAATGGTGTTAGATCATTTCAATAATTTATGACCAAATCATTTGAGTGATATCTTTGCACTACTTCTTTTTTTTCTCATTCACTTTCTGAATAATGTAGATACTAGGACACATGATAAATTTTGTTTTTCCAGTTCTGTGTTCCAATTTCTTAAAATATTCTTTCATTTAATCTCTTTGATAAATATATCAGGAAGAACTTTTAGGAAAAGAATTATCTAAATCACTTCAGTAAGTCCTTTAGGCCAAACACCATGGAAACATGACTTATATTACTGCTTTCATCTTTCCTGGCTTTGTCCAATGAGAAGCTGAAGCTAATGGCAAAAATGAAATGTCATTGTTTTAAGATACCACGTGATCAAAGGCAAGTTCATAACTTGGACCTAGATGCTTCACTGATGTAACTCTTAATCACTAAATGTCTATTACATTGACTCACATTTTGCAGAAGCACGGGTTATTAAAAATTTTTATCAGTTTTTGAATATTCTTTATGGAAAAACCTAAAAAGGAAATCAAGCACTGCTTATTTAAATAACAGAAGCAAGGAATCATGGATTTAAGTAAAATTTTTAAATTTCTGAAAGCATTTAGAAAACAAAATGATTAAAGTACCATTCCTTTTCCTATCAGAGAAGGATACAGCTTAATAACTCCTGTGCAAAAAAAAAAAAAAAAATCTTCAGAAAGTCAAACACACTGCCTCCATAATTTGCATTACTTATTAAACATGACTTCTGAAAACAAGAATTCTCAGAAAAAATTATGATGCCTAAATGTTTCAAAGTCACATGACTCAGAAGAAACAAAAACTGTTTTATAAAGTAGACAGTAGAACTAAAAGAATAGAAATTATTTTATAAATGCATACTAATTTTTAATATCATTTCTGCAAAGGGGGCTATGACATTCTTATATAAATTGTAAAGATCCTCTTTGTCCTATAGGAAATTTAAAATGAGAATTTAACTGGCAGCTTCGGTGAAATTAAATAGTAAAATAATGCATGTGACATTACTTCTTAAACTGCAAAATATTATTCTATTTTTAATTAACCACAGAAATATTTCTTAACTCTTAAAAATAGTCTTAAATATTTATTTTTTAAACAAAACTTCTCATTCTTTATAAAAAAATTGTAAAATATACTGAACATAACATTTGCTACTTTAGTCATTTTTAAGTATACAAGTCAGTGGCATTACTTACATCCACAGTGTTGTGCAATCATCACCCCTTCTTCCCCAAATGTTTAGATTTTTATTCTTAATTAAAATATTATTTAAAATTCTACAGGCAATACTTAGTTGTACATTAAACATTATACATTAGGATCAGAAATGTAAAAAAATGCAATTTTATGTTTCTAATAATGTAATTGTTGTTCATTTACTAGTAGGTTGGCTTTGATTTTTATACTGTAGCTTGATAGCTTCTTTAAGAAAAAAAGATAAGTACTGTGTATAAACACTATTTCTACATAGCTCAATAATTGTGGCAAGAAAAAAAGTACATTCAAATAATTAACTTATCGGGTATTTTGGAACAACTCAACATTTTAATTTATGTTAATATATACAAAAAGTCTCTTAAAACAAGTCACATGAAAAAAAATATTTTGTTCTCATGCTTTCTTTAGTTTGAATTGACATATTTGATTAACATATCATATAGACAGGAACATATTGAAGCTATAGTCTATGATTAAACTCTTTAAGACAGTGATAATTTCAGACAACATTCTTAAAGAGAAAATTCTCAAACTGAAACATATGCTGTATTCATGCTAATATTTAATTAATGTGAAATTAAGCTAACAAGATAAATGGAACCTCTCCCTACCACCTCTTCACCATATTTTTTAGCCTGAGCACTATATTAACACAGCAATTGAATATTTTTCTAACTTTCCAAAGTATTTAATATTCCTTTCAAAACCCGTCCCTTATGGTACTTAATAACATAAATTAAAGTATCTTAGTTAGAATCGTTTATTATGGATTAAACTTTTGGTTCTTGATTGAAACAGTCATTCATCTGGAGAGACCAGTTTCTCTTATTTTGTGTAATTTTCCCTCAAATATGTAACACCAGGTCAAAAGAAGATGTATTCCAAATTGATAGTTCTTTGCCTTTGTTTTGCAGGTGTAAATAGTGCATACTACAAATAACCTAAAAATGGTCATTCAAATAAATTTGTAACTTAGCTCTGAAATGTAGTGTCAAGAAAATTATGAAATAGAATAAACTGGAAAAAGTTTTTTCCCCAGAATTTATTGCTTGCTTATTTTCACAAAAAACTTTGATATGTACAACCCCTGAGGCATACTTCTACAACCAAAACAAAGAGAAACATGAAAATAAATATTTAGATAATTTAGATCCTAAAAGAGAAAAAAATATTGTGTATTGAATCATTTACTCATATTAGAATAGACTTTGGATTAGTCATTTCAATGTACTCTTGGTTGGGAAATACATTTATTTAATACTTCAAAAGCCCCAAATGCAAATATTCTACAAATTGGTATTAAACATTGTTATAAAATCAGTTTATTATACGCGTTTTCTGGGTCCAAATTAAATGCATAAGTAGACTCTGGAAGATACAATGATTTGTAAAAAATGATTCCTTTCTTCAAACTAAAAAAGGCAGCCCATGTATATCTAAACACAATAATATATGGGGTATAACATTTAGTGCCAAATAATGTGCTTTAGACCCTGTGCAAAAGAAGTGCAACAAAGAAGTAGATTACATCTTGCTTTTGACAATGAAAGACAAGGATACTTTCATTCAAATATATGAGTGTTTAAGTTCATTCACACCTATTGCTATGAAATGAAGCATTTAATTAATCACTAAGTGTAAGTGTATATAGTACCTAATGCAGCAGAGTGTGAAAATTTAAAAATGAAGCAGGGCAGGTTGCTTACTTATTAACATCTTGACTGCCTTGAACCTGAGCATCTTGATTAAATGCATTGATTAAATGCCTGCTTGCTGTGTACATGTACACACTGGGATTCCTCACTGTGCTGTGTTAGTTGTTTGTGGGTTCTAAGTGACAGGAACCGCTATTCTTGGTATGTTGCCAACAACTGGCCCTACCACTGATGCTCACAAAAAGTGATAGACATGATTCACATGATCCGTCTAACCATGGGTGATGCCAGCCCTCCATCTGCTTGTACACTGCAATGGCCATTTTGTAGCATGAACCCCAAAAGTTGGTATATGTCAGTACCCAAGATTAGCTAGGATAGTTTTTGTTCACCTGGGATGGTCTCAGCTTACACCTATTATTCCAGAATATTATTAGCAGTGCCCACTTCTATCTCAAAGTTATGAAAAATAAATTCACTCTATGTGAATTCTAGATAAATAATTCTATATAAGCCTGGTAAAATACTTACCTTGGGCTGCTTTATGGAAGAACCTGTTATGATCAAATCATCACACTATCTGCCCTGGATAAAATTGATCTGTACTTATTTTCTGTTCTCTCTATATGGTGGTCCTCAACAGTTATTATGAATTCTGTTTTTATATTAACACACTTTGTAATTTATCAGTCAAGGAATGACAAGAATTTATAGGAATTAGAGACATATGCATCTGGGCTTGTGTGAGGTTAAACTGAATATATTTTAAGGCTTATGAACTGTAGACATGTCCTTGTGAAAAGGAATACAGCACTATTCTGCCCATTTTAATCAGAAAAGCAACTTACCAGAATGAACATGAGTAAGTGGCTCAACTGATGAAAATGACAGAACGTAGCTTAAAAACTACAATGTCCCAGGAGCAAGAAATAATCAGAGGTCTAATTTAAGTCACTGTTGTTGAAGTCATTAATTGTTAACCTTCTTCCCATTCTTGTATCTTTCCACTCAAAATTCATAGCCCCAGAGGAGAGAACACAAGAATTTTTCCCTTTTATTTGTGTTCACACCCTTTTGCTTATAGAAGGACATGGGTACTTGTCTTATAGTCTTATCAAGTTCTGAACAATGTATGAAAAGTTATCACCTAATTAGCAACTTAAAAAGAAATAAAACTATCTGCTGGATGTTCAATGTTTCTTAAAGCCACTAGAAATACTATGATTGTACATCTTCAGAGCTGGAAATGAATTAGAATATCCTTTGTGTCCTTTCATTTTCTTCAAGAGTATTTTGATGCCTTTAAGATCTTGCTAATGTGGTACATGTGCATAAAAGCAGTGATTAGTAAGAACCAGAAATATTTACCAGGTTATAAAAAAGGAATAATGATTAGAACAATGTACATATAGGTTAGGTACTACATTAGTTTTCTAAGTGGCAACAAAGCAAAAATAGTGGCTTCAACAATATAAATATATTATTGTCTTACAATTCTAGAAATTATAAGTTCAAAATCAAGGTGTTGGCAGAAGGTGTTATTTTCTCAGGGATGGATCTGTTCCAGGCCTCTTCCCTTGATGACCATCTTGTCCCTGTCTTTTCTTACATGGTCTTCCCCCTACACAACTTTGTGTCTGACCAAATTTCCCACTTTTACAAGGAATCAGTCATATTGGAGTTTGGGTCCATTGTAATAACCTCATTTTAACTTCCTCTTAAAGACCCTATTTCCAAATAAGGTCCCATTCTGAGGGACTGCAGTTTAGGACTCCTACATATCTTTTTTTAGGGAGACACATTTCAATCTCTCACAAGTACTTAAATCATGATCAGGTGAAAGCAAAAGTGGAAGAATTCATAAGAATAAAATCATTGCCCTCGAGTTTTAAGTTTAAGAGAGAAATTGCAACTGTATGTTTCTTATATGAGTAATATAGAGAAAGAAATCGTACAGATATAACCAAGGCACTGCCCTTTATTCTCAATGGAGATGCTTGAAACAAAATTTAATTTCACAGTCCTGTTGTCCCTTCACTAATTAACTCTTTTCCTAAAACTATGTTCTAGGAAAATGAGAATATAGGAAGTATCCATATGATAAATTTAGCAAAAATCTAATAAGAAAATGTGGAAATAATAAATGGATAAAGCAGGAACATAAAAGCACAAAAATAATACTACTATAAAGCCAGTTTGCTCTTTCTGTTCTCTGGATTGTAGGGCCTAGAAACTAAGTATGTGTTAGGAGGAAAAAAAGTCTATGAATAAAAACACTATAGAGTTTACTGAGCTAAAATGAGAAGTTAGATGAGGAAATTTGCGTTGAGCACTACTTATCATTTAAGCACCATTGAGCAATAAGCAGCATGGGTTTACACAGAACAAATCATGCCAAACAAATCTGATTGCTTTTTTTTTTTATTGAATTACAAGATTAGTGGATGAATGCAATGTGGGAGATGTAATACATTTAGATTTTAGAAAAACATTTGATGCAGCATTTTGTGAACTCTAAAACAAATTCAAATAGTCAGGAATATTAACACAAGGGTAAGAAATGGATATTAAATGAAAGATTGCAAAGAAGAAGAAGTAATAATCAACCATGATATGCAACTTGGGAACACATCATTATAAGGTGCTACAGTGATCACAGAATTTATTCAGTCTGCATTAACATTCACACGGTTTTCCTGGGCTTGATGAAAAGAAATGGAATAAAAGACCAGGAACACCCCACATGACTCTAGACAAAGTACACAATCAATCCAGATTTAGAAAAAAAGAAAACAGGTTTAGCCTCATAGATTTTGATTGTTTTCAAAAGTATTTACTTTTATCACTGGGTCACTTCATGCTCAAATTTCTGTTGTGGACTTGTTTATCTGATCTTTTTCTGTAGCTCAGGACAAGCCAATTTTTAGTCAACACATTGGCCTGGCCTAACAGTAAAGATACACAGAGATGCTGAGTGGGCAGGTGGAAGCCTGTAATCCCAGCTATTCTGGAAGCTGAGGCAGAAGGATCACAAGTACAAAGTTAGCCTGGGCAATCTGGTGAGACCCTGTCTCAAAATAAAAGATAAAAAGTTAAAAGGATGCAGCTCAGGGATAGAAGACTGCTGGTTTCAATCCCAGGTCCCGCCCACCCCCAAAAAAACATCCATAAAGAAGAAGATAACACAAGTTCTGTTGACTGCATGACTTTTTAGTGTTCAGGATTATTCAGGATACTTGGATTCCACCAGAACACGTGGGTATTTCATGTTAGATCCCACTTTCAAGGAGCAAGTTAAATATGATACCTAATTAAATGAACAGGAGGGAACAGAAATATTCCAATGAAACTCACAGTTCATTACAAACTAGGAGGTGCTGCTAAAGGCCAGTAACATTACAGCTGCACCCAGGTATAAGTGAAAAATGTGTGTATTAAATGTAAATCACTTGGGAGGAGAAATAACACCAGAGAATGAAATGAGTTGACAGAAAACAGCAACTTACTTATGAGTTTACAATGTCAGATATTACCCAAGAGATGTAACTTGATGCTTGATCTATTAGATGATGTTGGAAAAGATTCATCGATTTTGGAATATATTACTAAAGTTCCTTCTGGAAGATGGAATTTATTTTCTTTAGAAACATTTCCTTCTGGAATAACAAAAAGGTACAGAGGAAAATCAGAGCATAGCAACAAGGATGATTATGAAGTGGCAGGATCAGCGTATGATGAAAGATCAAAATATGTACAGTATTGTTAAATGAAGGGAAAAAGAGTTATAAAGTCAGTCTGCAGATGTATAACACCTGTTGGAGTTAGTAGCAAAAGAGAATAAATATTTTCAAAAGGGCAAGAAAACATACAACTGGAAAAACTTGGAATGAATAACTTACACCTATATTAGTAACAATTAAAATCTTGTTTAGTGTGGGGAAGACACTATGTCGAGAGTAGAGCCTTCAAATATCACCCTTTCATTGAAGAACTATCTTGACAATGTACCATAATATTAGAAATGCAATGAATTTCTGAACAAGGGTTTGTCAAGAACATGAGAACATTCTTCACAAACTAATAGATCCAACAAGTTATTTGAATAAAGATTCAAATTCCAGTGCAAAGTTTTCATAAATCACTATAAACATAAATGTTGAATCTGCTAAGTTTTCACTAATGTGTGAAGGCCAGTGAACCTCCACCAGAATAATGGGCATTTGGTCTGGATAGTTCTTTCTCAGCAGGACTCTGTTGCATTGTAGGATGTATAGCATCTGTAGCTATTGGCTCTACCTGCCAGTAGATCTCTAATTAACTTTAATAGTCAAATTTCTACATATACAAACACACTCACTCACACTTCTAAGTGTCCCTTAGGTTGCCTCCTCCTCACAAAGAAGCTCAAAAAAATTTAAACACATTCATCAAATCAAGCCAACTAGTTAAGTTTTCCATGTTCAGTTTTATCATCATACCTACTTGGGGAACTCCACTTATGGTTGTTCAAGGGTCCAATGTCACTTCTATCAGTCAGAATACACCAAACATTGCTATGTGGCTTATAAAAACAAAGGTTGTTTTGGTCTTTCCCTACATGGTCCTTATGGGTCAGCTGCATTCTGTTCTAGCTTCCGTTCTGATATTGTAGTCTCAAGCCAGAATGTGGACAGTTGTGATAGCCTAGGATAAAGGAACATGGAACTCATCTGCTGGCCCTTAGAGCTTCTTCCTTGAAGTCACACTCTGCTCTTCATAGTGATTGGCCATAGAATATCACACAGCTGTGTTTGAGTTCAGTGAGTAGGAATATGTAATTTTTTCTAGGTAGGATAATATATGTAAACAAACTACCCATGTCCCTTAATACTCCTTTTGAATTTCAAGGCAAGGAACACTGGAGTTCATCTTGAATTTCCCTAGTAGAGACAGCACCTTAAAATGAGGTCATGATCATTACAATAATATTCAGACAAGAAATTTAAGATAATGTTAATTGAACTGTTTCACATATGGCCACACAGAATTTTCTAGAGATAAGAGGGTCAAAATCACCCCCACACGTCATTACCTCTTACTCTCACTGAGAAATTTATTCAATTGTGTTTATTAAAATACACAATTCTTAATTGCTTCAACATTGAATATGGTGTGGATATAACAAATAAAAGGAAGTCAAAGCACCTTCAAAGGAACTCACAGACTAGTAGGGAAGAAAGACATGGAGGCCATCGACTATAATTCAATGTGGGGGATTTTGTATTATAAATATATAATGAATATTTGAGTACAGTTATGACAGCAGTTAATCTTGTTTGAATGTGAATATGGAGACATCATTAGAGATGAGTTGATATATGACCTAAGTATAAGAATTTGATGGACAATTTCAGGTGGTTCATGGAGACTGGCAGGTTAGAGGAGGTGGGGGGTTGGGGTATCTGGAATGATCCAAATCTTCTGAGAATTTTTTTATAGTCTGTGTATCCAATTTCCCAATTCCAAAATTGACAACAGAAAAACTAGAGCCATGCACATTCTGTTCGAGCTTCCACCATAATGCTAATGTACCTTAAGCTATATGAACACCACTGCTACTTTTCATTTAATTCATTTAAATAACTAGGGCTGGGCACTTTCACATTAGAATCACTTGGAATTTTGTTCTCACATATATAGCTATTCCTGAGTTTCAGTATCAGTCCTTGAGTGAGGTTAAGGAATCAGAATCCCAAACAATTCTATTACAGATGATCCATTGACCTCACTGATGGAAATTGAGGGAAATTGGAGAAAGTATACCTGGGGAATGAGGCTAGTGAAAAAGGATCAGATCAGAATTTGAATATCCTTTGATGGCAAGGTAAGGAGAGAGATTATATTTGTTATGGTTTGGCTGTGAGACTGTGTGAGACAATGCAAGAAGATTTGGAGGAGAAATGATTAGCCTTAACCTAACCAGTGAATTATGTCTTGATAAGATTAACTGAGTGGGAACTGGAGGCAGGTGGGGTGTGGCTGGAGGAGGTAGTTCATTGGGGACATGGCTATGGGGTATATATTTTGTATCTGGAGAGTGGAGTCTTTCTCTCTGCATTCTGATTATCATGTGAACTGCTTTCCTCTGCCACACTCTCTGCCATGATGTTCTGTCTTGCCTGGTGCCCAGAGGAATGGAGATGGCTGTCTGTGGATTGAGACCTCTGAAACCACGAGTCCTCAAATAAACTTTTCCTCCTCTACAGTTGTGCTTGTTGGGTCTTTAAATGACAGCAGTGAAAAAGCTGAGTAAAACAGAAATACAGTTTTTAGGCCAAATCATTGGCATTAGGATATAGTAGCATGAGTCTTCAAGTGGTTCTTATGAACACTACAGTGGAAAAATAACCTATTTGGTATTTGTCAACTTTTCCTTTGCATTTATTTTTAAGATGGAGTCTTGCTGTATTGCCCAGGCTGGCCTTGAACTCACAGTTCTCCTGCCCAGTCTCCCAAGGAGACGGGATTATAGGTGTGCACACACCATGCCTGGTTAGAATGTTATTTGGGACTAAATATTTTTTAAAACTGCAAAATCACTTGTGGTGATTGTTGAGAGACTTGGGATAGAATATATAATATGAATATTCAAAAGGGGTCCACAACAGCAATTCAATGTAAACCAGATAAGGGTGAACTCTGATCTGGTGTCATTCCAACAGGAACAGGAGTGGATGGGGGCTGAACAAAGAATGGCTTAGTCCAACAGGATCAACTGGCCAAGGCTCATCAGCAAGGTAAACAGGAACCAGTATAATAGAAAAGATCACAACAGGACCTAAAGTTTGACTATAGCCAGAATCAACAGTGGTAAGCAGGTAGGCATATTATACCCAGGAAAACTAGAAGAAATGTTCTTGCCATGAATCAGATATTTCAAAATGGACAAGGCAATTTCTTCTCTGCATAGAGAGGGCATGTTGAAATGAAAAGAGTTTTAGCATTTATAGAAATTTCAGTTCTAGGATGATTTTTATGGGATTTAGAGACAATGCTTTTGGTAGCATGATTACTTTCTCTGTGTCTAAGAGGCTTCCAGGTTTTGCTTGGTCTTGCCTTTTGGGTCACTACTGCATCCTTACTTTGAGTTCTTTCACTCTAGTGGTATCCTTGTTTCTAGTCTTACTTGCTGCTTTCCCCTGATCTCTTTGAAGCCTATGGTTTCAGTTACCACTTATTCTGATGTGTTTTAAAATTCTAAATTCCCATCCCAGTTCCAAATCCTACTCTCAAACATACTGCTAGACGTCTCAAACTGGATAGTCCATAAGTCCCTCAAATTTTAATGTTTCCAAAACAGAACTCAGCAAATATCTTACAACACTTCCTTTGTTCTATAGTGATGATGCCCTATTTCAGTCTATAGTCACCCCTCTCTCTTCCTGTAGCAACCCGCCCTTCCCACATACAGAAATTTGGGGGTGGCATCTTAGACTATGTTTTATCCTACAATTTTGTTAGTTACTGAGAGCCAATTTGCAAAATTCTTTGTGTCATCCTTTCATTGCCCTTCTTACTGCTGTTGATCTACTTTAGGTCCATATCATATCTTGCTCTCTGAGAGTACCTTCACACAAGCCTCCTTACCTGCAGTTTTGCTCCCCTCTCATCTGTTTCCCATAATTGCAAACAGAGATTTTTTTCTAAGTTGGACACTTAGTCCTATTATTCCACTGCTTAAAACAACTTTTCAGTGGCTATCATTATAAAAAGCCAGATCAAATTCTTTAAAATATTATTCAAAGCCCTTTGTATTTGATCTATGCTATCCTTCTAGAGGCATTTACGTTATTACTCTATCTCACACACACACACACACACACTCCCTTCTTCCCTCCAGAACATGTTGTGTTTTCCTGAATGCCCACTATTCCCCCTAATACATCTATGCTTTTGTTCATGTTTTTCCTTGCTGCTGTCTGGCTGGGCAAAAAATCACCAGGAGGTCATGAGCCACTTGTAGGTTCAAACAGGAACAACTTTATTGCCCAAACCCCACAGGAACTCTCTAAAACTCCGCGAGAACCCACGGGGAACTCAAAAGCAGCGGGCACCCGAGGTAGCAGGAACCGCCTTATTGCCGGACAGCAGAGGTTTATATACACAACTGAATACACAGCTTGTCTCAATCCAGCATCATCCAGTTACAGCAATCAGCCACTATCTTAATAATTATACACAGCTTAACTTAATTATCATCATCTTAATGGCTTGCTGGCATCACCTCCCAACCACTCCTTCTGGCAAAATGCCAGGCGCCATCCCGACTTGGCTGTGGCTCTCAACATTTCCTCTGTCTACAACCTTCCAACTTCATCCTCTAATTCCTTCTCATCTTTCAAGAATTTTCCCTCACACTTTGGATTTTCAGACTAAAGCCACAGGATAAAAACTGTGTGCTAGTATTTAAAAAAGTTCATCACACTATTATAATCACAAAGTCAAATATTTTATCTTATTTCATTATATAATTGAACATTCTCCTTAATGAGAGGAAATTCTGAATTTTTCTTAACTGGACATATGAAAATGAAAAGATTGTTTATTTCAGATCACAGCAAATGGATTTGGCTTGGAAGCAATCTGATATGACAAATGGTTTTTCTTCCAAGGTAATCTCATACATCACTCAGTATTAGTCACATACTAGCTTACAGAATTAGAAACAGTGGCCCTCAGAGATAACCAGTCATCAGGGACTAACAAATGAGCTTTACTTAACTATCCAAATATCAGTATGTCTGCTTATGGAATTTCTAAATCAAAGTTGATTCTTTTTTGCATCCAGTTCAATGTCTATAGCACAAATCAGTGTGAGTATAAAGACTTTAATTGAAAACTTCTCATGCCCAACATTTCTTTGGGATAAAGAACTATGCTGGGCTACTGAGGGCAGAGTGATTCACTTATTCATCAACAAAAATTTACTCATATGCTAGGAATGTTCTAACATTTGTAAAATATTAGTTTAAAAAAGACAAAAATGTATGCCTCATGGATCTCAATTCTAATAGAAAGAGAAAATATATAATAAAGGTCACAGTCAAAATATACAGTATGTTAGAAAGTGTTGGGTCCTATGAAAAAAGTAAGAACAGACAGGGGTTTTGGAGTGTGTGTGTGTGTGTGTGTGAGGGGCGGGGGCGGAGAGAGAAATAGTAGTAGGAATAGAGTAGGCCTCATGGAGAAAGTGACATCCAAGAAAATACTGAAAACAAGCAAGTGAATTAACTAGGCAGATGGGTAGATGGGAGATTTTCCAGGCACAGGAAATAATCAATGAGAAAATGCCAAGGTGGTGAGTGCCTGCCCTATTCAAGGTCATTAAGAAGGTCAGCATTACTGGCATGAAAGTTGGGAACAGTAGTAAGACATGAAAAACTGGAAGAATGTAGTTGCCAGCAATTGAGATGCTGAGTGGAGAAGACCAGGGCTTTGGTTTCAGATATGTTATGTTTGAGGCATCCACCAGACGTCCAGTGGAAGTACAACCCATTGTTGGCTAGAATGTGCAACATTTATAGGTAAATAGGATAACAATTTGGAGCTGTGGGAGGGTCTGATAATTTCATAAGAAACAGTTTGTGCAACAATATTAGCACTCAGGGGCAGGATTTGGCATCATGAAATATAAACTTGATTTCTTAATGGGTAGAGTGGTGTTAAGCTTGATTTTATAACACTACATATTGATGCATTGGACTTAACAAAAGCAAAAACAAAATCAACTGATTTAAACAAATTCAAACAAAGTCAGTTTGTTGGTACAGGTAACTGGAAAAGTTAAGAATAAACAAAAGTTTCAGATATAATTTGGTTGTGACTACCAGATCTGCAGTTCTCCCAGCTGATCTCTGTGTGTCAGCTCAATCCTTGAGTTGAGTTCCTCATGGTGATGAAATGGATCTTGATGTTCAAGGTCTCAAAGTCATGTACTAGACTATCCAGAAAAAAAAATAACTCTTCATTTCATCCAAATCTCCAAATAAAAATCTGTGGCTTTATCTTGAATAGACCAACTTTGGTGACATGCCCTGCTATGAGCAAATCACAGAGGGTAATGGAATTACTCTTACTTATTTACTCCAATTATCACCCATTCTTAGAACTTGGGAAGATTAATTCTAAGCAAATCATTGAGTTGTAAAACTCGGGGGAAGTATGGAAGTACAGTGAATACTGTGAAGATAACTGTAATATCTACTACTTTATATACAAATTAGAATGTGGATACATAACTATTTACTTAAGATAGACATGTGTCATTTGAAAACATGTTTACTCTCACTGTAGATATAGTCCACTGCTCCTACAATTTTAGTATAAATTTAAAATCATGCCTAATCTCTCATCCAGTTGCATCTTCCAAAGACCAAGCTTACCCTTCTACCTTATAGGACATATCCATTAATTGTATCCCTTGACTAGAACAAATTCTAGAATAACATTGTCACCTTTTTACCTATGTGTTCCTTATGCTGTTTATACTATTAAACACCTTTTTCTCTCTGTTCAGTACAGCATAGTATTTAAGATCATAGACTTGAAGTCAGGCAGATCTGGGCTCAGAGTTTGATTCTAACAGTGTATAAATTTACTTAAATGACTGCATTTTTTGAGCCTTGATTTCTTCATCTGTAAAATATAATTAACAGTTGCTTGTATTATAGAGGAAAGTGAAGATTAATAAAGAAAAACTACCTAAGTGGATTAACATGTAACATCTAGAGAGCAAGGATCAGTAAGTGATAACTGCTGCTATTATTATTTTAATTAAATTTAAATAGTTGTTACTTTGTTGCTTTCTCTATCTCCTGGAGCTAATACTTTCCCAGGTTTAAAAAACAAAATTACTGTTTCATGTACTCTGAGTTTAACAATTATTTTACTGTGTTCTTTTTTAGATATACATTAAAGTAGACTGTTTTTTGACATATTATACATACATGGAGTAAAACTTATTTTAATTAGGATGCCATTTGTATGGTTGTACATGATTTGGAGCTTCACTGGTCATGTATTCCTATATGAACATAGGAAGGTTCTGTTTGATTCATTCTACTGACTTTTCTATTCCCTTTACCCCTCCTTTCCCTTCATTCTCCTTTGTCTAATCCAGTGAAATTCTATTCTACTCCCCTTATTGTGTGTCAGCATCCATATATCAGAAAGAACGTTCAGCCTTTGGGTTTTTTGGGGGGAGGTAGTGGGGGTGGGGGTTGGCTTATTTCACTTAGGTTGATATTCTCCAGTTCCATTCATTTACTGACAAGTGCCATAATTTCATTTTTCTTTATAGCTGAGCAATATTCCATTGTGTATATAGAACATGTTTTCTTTATTCATTCTTCTGTTAAAGAGCATCTAGGTTGGTTCCATAGCTTAGCTTTGTGAATTGAGCAGCTATAAACATTGATGTGGTTATGTCACTGTAGCATGCTGATTTTAAGTCCTTTGGATATAAACTGAGGAATGGGATAACTGGGTAAAATAGCGGTTCCATTCCAAGTTTACTGAGGAATCTCCATACTGCTTTCCAGAGTGGTTGCATCAATTTGCAGTCCCACCAGCAATGTCTGAGTGAACCTTTTCCCCTACATCCTCGCCAACATTTTTTGTTACTTGTGTTCTTGATATTTGCCATGCTGACTGGAGTGAGATGAAATCTCAGAGTAGTTTCAATTTTCATTTCCCTAATTGCTAGTGATGTTGAACTTTTTTTCATATATTTGTTGACAGATCATACTTCTTTGATGAAGCTTTTTAGTTTGAATCCATCCCAAATATTGATTCTTGTGTTGCTTTAGAAGCCTTAGTGAGGAAGTTGGTTCCTAAGTAGACATGATGGAAAGTTTGGGCCTACATGTTCTTCTAGTAGGTACAGGGTCTCTGGTCTAATGCCTAGGTCCTTGATCCATTTTGAGTTGAGCTTTGGGCAGGGTGAGAGATAGGGGTTTAATTTCATTTTGCTGCATATGGATTTCCAGTTTTCTCAGCATCATTTGTTGAAAAGGCTATCTTTTCCCAATGTATGTTTATGGCACCTTTGTCTAGGAGAGATACTAGACAAATGTGGGTTTGTCTCTGTATCTTCTATTCTGTTTCATTGGTCTGCACTTCGGTTTTGTGGCAATACCATGCCATTTTTGTTACTATCATTCTGTAGTATAATTTAAGGTCAGGTATTGTGATGCCTCCTGTTTCACTTTTCTCTCTAAGAATTGCTTCGACTCTTCTAGGCCTCTTGTTTTTCCAAATGAATTTCACGACTAACAGATGTTTTCGTTGCTTTCTATCATTTGACCAAAATACACAAGAGCAATTTAGAGAAAAGTTTTATTTGGGGCTCATAATTTCCAGAAGTCTCATTCCACAGACAGCCAACTCTTTGGCTCTTGGCCCAAGGTGAGCTAGCACAACATGGTTGGTGAAACTGGTGAAGGAAATCTGCTTGCCCATGGTGAGGTCAGAAAGCAGAGACAAGGAATCAAGATAGTTACTGCTCAGTTATTCAAACTGGGATGGACTGATATGGTTATCCTCTCACAGTACAATACAGGAGACTTTTTAGCACACTTAATATCCAAACCATAGTATTTTACCCTTGGTGCCCAAAAGTTCATTTCCATTTTACAATGCAAAACACATTTGGCTCATCTTCAAGTGCCATAGTCTTAACAACTTCAGCATCTCTCAAAAGTCTAGTCCAAGTCTAAAGTCTCCTCTGAGACTCAAGGCAAACTCTTGGATGTGAATCCTATAAAAATCAAAAGTAAGTTTCTTATATCAAATATATTGTGACATGAAGTAAGTATTTCCATTCCAAAAAGGGAGGAATGGGAGCACAGAGAGAAGGGATGGAACAAAAACAAGACTGAAACCCAGCTGGGCAAACAGGTTCCATAACTCTGTGTACAGCATCTAGGACACAGAACTGTGAGAAGTTATTTCCAAAGGGCTTGAACACTCCTGGTCTTTTGGCCTTGCCAACTCTATTGTACAAGGCCTTGCTTTTAGCCTGGCTCTTCTCTTCAGAGCTGGCAACTTTTCTTGGCAGACAGTTCATGTTGATAGCATCTTTTAATTCTTGAGGTCTCCATTCCAGCTGTAGTTTCACATTTATATCTTCATGCATTGCCTTCCCAGGGGCAGCCTGCAGTTACTCTGACCCTGCTATACTTTATCTAGCCTCCCAGGTATTCTTTTGAAATCTTGGTGGAATCCTCCATGAAACATTAACTTTAGCATTCTGCATTCCCCTAGAACCAGCAACATAGATGATGTCAAGGTCTACTGCCTAGTAGGCCCCTGGAATCATGGCAGCAGTAGCCTCTGAGTGCCTGGATGGCTTAGCATGGTGAAATAACTTCTTAGGCCCCCTGTGCAAATATGGTGTCCCCATGATCTCTTCCCAAAGGCATTGTCCCTTCTACATCCTGAATCCTGCAGTGGGTGTAGTCCCGCAAACTCCTGAGATCCCCTGAAGGCATTTTCTTATTGTCTCTGAGTTAGCATCTCTTTAGGGATTTCATTCACTTCACCAACACTTCTTCCTTGGCTCAAGCTTTATATGCCCTTCTCTGGCAAAATGACAAGTTTTAAAAATTCTTTATCTCTTTTTCCTTCTTCTGTTTCTCACAGAAAACCTCGCTAAAAGCTGCCAGCAATAATCCACGTCACTGCCTGAATGCTATGCTCCCTTGAAATTCCCTCCATTAGATTAGTTTAGTCCATCACTTTAAATTCAGTGTCCTGTGAAGTCTCGGCACAAGTGCAAAACCTTTGAATTCAACATCATTCAAAATCTCTGAACATGAGCAAAATGTAGCCAAGTTCTTTGCCAGACTACACCCCGAGTGACCTCTATTCCAATTCCCAAGAGAGTTCTTCTTTCTCTCTGAAACATCATGGGCACAGTCTGCCTTCCCATCACTATTCTGATCTTCTGAGCTCCCACCAGAACCATCCATTAAGCTCCACTTACAACATTCTAAAGCTTTTCTGGCTTGCATCTCTAAACTTTTCAAAAATTGGTACTGCAAACCTACTTCAAAGGCTTCTGAACCATATGGTCAAGTTAGTCACAGCAATGACTCCACTTGTCCGTACCAATTTCTGTTTTAGTTAACTTTTTGTCACTGTGACTAAAATACCCAACAAAACCAATTTAGAGTAAGGAAAGCTTAATTGGGGCTTATGGTTTCAGAGGTCTCAGCCCATAGACATCTGACACCATGACTCTGGGCCCAGGATGAGGAAGTGCACCATAGGGGAGGGGCCCAGGGAAACAAAGCTGTTCAGCTCATGACAGGGTTAGAAAGCAGAGTGTTTGTTGGGGGATGGGGAGGGACTACAGGGAATATGCACCCTTCTGGGGTTCCGCAGTCTGGATGGGCACAATCAGGAGCCACTTGTCAAAAGAAACTAACTTTATTTTTAGAACCACACACGCCAAACAAAACAGCTCCTCAGGAAAAACCCTCAGAGCCCCAACTGCCACCACCTGCTTCCCACTAGCCTCTCCCTCAACCACAAGCCTCACCACCTCCCCCCATCCTCCTGCTCTTGAGGCTGATTGGCTGGGTCGCGTGGGCGGAGGCAAAAAGGTCCCCCAATGAGCAGCTCCATGGTATGAAAGGGCAGGGAAACAGCCCAATGAGCATCACCACAGAGGAGCCAATCAGCTAGATGTTGCTGGGGCCGCTGTGAGCCAATCATCAGCCAGCAGCTGGAAGTTTGCTGGCAGCTGGAAGTTTGCTGGGGCCCCTTCGGCTGTGGCTCTCAACACTGGGGCACATCAGTTGGGATGCACCTTCTCCATCCATGACCCACCTGTTAGCCCATTGAGACTGGCTGGATTTGTTAGCTTATAGCCCTCACAATCTAATAACTTTACCTCTGAACCTTCCTGCATTAACAGGAGCTTTGGGGGGACACCTCATATTTAACTATAACAGCAGATAGGTCATAGTCACTGCTTTAGTAGTGCAATTTATTGAAGTTTCACCATCCCTGTTGTATCTTGTTATTTTGGTAGGATTATGGCATGTGGATGACCCATGTGTTTGTCTTTCTGGAGATCCTATGGTACACTGTAGCAGTTGTGGCACCAGAAACCCATTTACCCTTTTGTCCTTCCCAATGCTGTCCTTGAGCCTCTTCCTTTACTTTCCTGAATAGCCACACATCTACTGATACAAGAAAGGAATAAAGCCTATTTAATTGCTACATTGCAAATAGATATACAAAGTGCCATGGATATCTATGAGGTACAATTAACTATGTTGATATTTAATCTAGTTTACTTACAATTAATATTTTTATTCTAAATTGTTAACTAAAACTATAAGTATTATTCCTTCTTTCCTCTACATTATTCTTCTGAAAATTACCTTATAGTTCTCTTTGATTTTTGCTTTTTATATATCTTGATTGTCAATCCTTATATTTTTCATTTTGCTACTCAGATTTCAGTTTTATGTTTCCTCTTTTCAGTGTCCCATGTCTTTTTTTTTTTAACCCCTTGTCCTAGGCAGACATGGATTATCAAGAACATCACTAGTTCGCCAAGCATTCTGGTTTCCCACTCAGAACTTCAGATGCAGTCAGAGATACACCAGACAGCTTTCATTAAATTTTGAGCTCCGACAAAAATCTATAGAAGAGTCTGTCCTAGGCTTCTTACATCCTAACAGGCTCTTTGTTGTGTTATCTCCTGCATAATAGTGAAATCTGCAAAAATTTAAAAAAGCAAGCAAACAACCCATATAGGAAGAATATAAAATTTTAACAATGTTAAAATGAGCTCAGCTGCTGTACCCAGAAAACTATTTATTGAACCTGGTAAAGGAAGGGCATGTTTTGTTGCTTTAGGAAAAATGTTATTAAAACTCACTTGGCATAAAACTGTCAAAAATAAGCCTATTGATTAGTGGAGACAAATTTCTAATTCTTTAATATTTTTGATCAACTTTTATTAGATTTTTTCTTCTAATATACCATACAATAATGGATCAACTCCAGATATAAATTTTGTCTTTCTTCCTTTTCTCATATTAATTTTCTCAAATGGGCTCAGGTTCTGATGAATAAATGTGCCTAAAAATTTCATTAACTGTGGGCAATGGTGTGCTGGACAAATGTGTTGGTTTTGAGTTGTAACATTTCTGGGATAAATTGTTAAATTTTAAAAATTCTAGATGGAATTCAGATCCTAGTGGATCTGAAAAGATCAGTAGACAGTAGTAAACTCATCGATCAGCTTTTTTTTTTTTTTTGGTACAAAGAAACCAAGGGGTGCTAAGCACTGACTTAGTTTATAAGTTTAGCTCATGAGAGTTTGAATGTTTAACTAGTGGCCAACAGTATTCAAGCTGTTTGGAACTGAATCACAACTGCCATTTGTATTATGATTCACAGGAGAAAGGTACTTTCTTGTTCTTCTTTTATAAAACTGGGATTTTTTAAAAAAAATATGGATTATTTAGTGGGGCACATTGTGGTGCATGTCTGTAGTCTCAAGGACTCAAGAGGCTGAGGCAGGAGGATTGCAAGTTCAAAGCCAGCCTCAGCAACTTAGTGAGACTTTAAACAACTTAGGGAGAACCAGTCACAAAATAATATATAGAAAGGGCTAGGGATGTTGGTCAGTGCTTAGCACCCCTTGGTTCCTTAGTACCCCCCCCCCCCAAAAAAAAAGGAAGAAGAAGAAAAGGATTATTTAGTATCAATACAATAGTTTGAAAAAAAAAAGGCATGGTTTGGATAGTGTCCAAATGCCTCTCTGCATCATTTTGCTCTTCTAAATACTTGCAATATATCAAGGACTATTAGACATTTTGATAACCGTATGGGGATGTAATTAAATTGTTAAATATTTATTTAGAACATACTCTGCACCAGATCCTGGCAAGAAATTAGGGTCTCTGTTTTTGATTGGTTTACTTTCTTCCACAAACCTGTATGATTGAGTCCCACTGGGACAGGGAAGTCCTGAAGTGTAGGGCTTGGATTCAAGGCCAGCATAGTAGGTTAATGTATACATATTCATTAAGTTCATCATAAACCCTGGGAAATTTAGTTATGACTTTGTGCTACTCCTCCTCCACGATCTGGTAACACTAAATCTCCAAAGGAGGCATTGTTATGGTTTAGATGTGGTGTCCCCCAAAAACTCAAGGTGGGTGGATATTATGAGACATAATGCAAGGAGGTTTGAAGGAGAAATGTTTGGGTTATAGCCTTAATGTAATCAGTGAATTATGCCCTGATGGGGATTAACTGAGTGATAACTAAGTGGTAGGGTATAGCTGGAGGAGGTGGGAATTGGGGGGTGACTTTGGGGTATATATTTATATCTGGTGAGTGGAGTCTCTCTTTGCTTTCTGATCATCATGTGATCTATTTCCCTCTGCCACAGTCTTCTACCATGATGTCCTGCTTCACCTTGAGCCCTGAGGAATGGAGCCTGCTGTCTATGGATTGAAACTTCTGAAACCATGAGCCCTTAAATAAACTTTTTCTCCTCTATAGTTTTTCTGATCTGGTCTTTTAGTTACAGCAGTGAAAAAGCTGACTAAAACAGGTGTTTTTCTAGGTTGGGCATTACCTGGTCCTTGAATGGCTCCAGGATTGAGCATATATTCATTTTTAACAAACATTTATAGATTTTTCATCTGTACCATGCACTGTGCTAGAAGACTAAAATACCAAGCTGAATAAGACTGATTCTTTGTTTTCAGAGTTTATATGTTAGGAGAGACACCTTACTTGTTATATAAATAAATAACTGTAAATCACTGATATATAGATATAACACTAAAAGTTGAGTGAATAACTTTGCTATGACAGTTAGAAATGTGGAAGGTGATGGTTATCATTATACAAAATACATGTATGAAGATGTGAATTTGGTGTCAACATACCTTATATACAAACAGAGATATGATAAATTGTGGTATAAAGGTGTATTAAGAATTGTAATGCAAAAAAGAGAGTTCATGTATAATGGCATAATTTGGTGTGAATATACTTTATATACAGAGTTATGAAAAATCTGCTGTGAATGGATAATTATGAATGTAATGCATTCCACTATTGTCATGTATGTAAGAAATAAATTTTAAAAAGTAGAAAATACATAAGCTGATCATGGAGTCATAAATAGAACTCACCTGGAAATGAAAGAACATGATCAAAAACATGGACATTTGAAACAAATGAAAATTGACTCATTTGCTAAGAAAGTAACTGAGTTGGCTGTGCAAAGTTATTGCACTCAACTCTAAAATTTTAAAAGGTAGAAACTATGACTAATGCATTTTAAGAAATATGGTAAAAATTCAGATGTTTGTGGTGTTTCTGGGTATAATATTGGAAAAGGTTGCAGTTTTAATAACTAATAAAATTTGCCAGATGGGCTACTGATGCTGATTTTATTCAGAATCATGGGAGTCTGTAACATGAATCATAAATATCACCAAGAATGAAATTAATAAGATCAAAAAGTGGATCAACTTTCACAAATTAGGAAATCAAATCCAGTTAGGTGGTAGTTCCTGGATGATTCTCCGGGTGGCCTTAAGCGAACCCAGTTCTCTCTACTTTTTCACTTGTAGTTCTCAGTAACTATAGAATATGTGGAAGTGCATCATCTTGAGATAGGAAGAAACTGGTTGCCATAGCCACACTCTGTTTCAGTCTCCTTCACTGCCCCCCTCAAAGAGGTTGTCCTCCAGTGCTTTAGCCTAGCAAATGCTGCAACCTGAAGTGTAAAACTTAGTGTGGCTACTCCCTGGGGTTCCTCATCTGCAGTGCAGTTGGAACATGTGCAGATGAGACTCCATTCTCCTTGGGCAGCTTTTCCTGGCATCTTGGAACTGGCTCACAAAGAATGCTATTGTCCCTTGCTGACTATCTATAAGTAATAAACTCGTCTTGTCAATTGTGGGTGGGACATTCTGAATCACCAGGCTCAGTCAGACTAGTAACCAGTGCACAGTGAACCTACTTCACAGTGGTGGTTGGAGCTTGAAAGGTGGGGTGTTGGAAGCCATCCATGGGCTGTGTATGTGAGCATGGGCATTAGAGCTATATGAGGGGACAGGTCTGGCATTGCACGCTGATTGGGCTGTGTGACACAAGTGTGCCTCTCCTCTTGCTCTGCCTGTGATCCCACACAGCACCTGAGATGGGTGTGATTTGACAAGATGTTAATCAATCTGCTGACCACAAGATATCACAAAGCAAGACTCCACCTTTGAAATATTATCCCCTGCCTTATTTGGATAGAATATTCTATCAAATTTCCTTTCCCTATAAATAAAGGCATTCCGGGTGCACTCACTCTTTCTTGCCTTCCAGTGTGGAAGAGGACCACTGAGGTTGCAGAGCCATCCCACAATTGATCTGAGAAACTCATGTCTGTGTGTGGCATGATTTCTTCACAGTTTTCTTAGTTTAATGTAGCAGCCAGCTCTTTTGAACCCAGCTCATCTTGTCAGCGCAGGTCAATTGTGAGAGTGGGGTGTGACTGAAGAGATAGCAACCCCATTGATCTTGACACTGACCTGTCCAACTGGAGAAAATCATGGATACCTAATGCCTGTGTCATTTAAAAAAATGTAGGATGGACAGCATGCCTTTATTTTATTTACTTATTTTTGTATGCGGTGCTAAGGATTGAACCCGGTGCCTCATCCATGCTAGGCAAGCATTCTGCCACTGAGCCCCAGCCATTCTCAAATCCATTGATTTGAGAATCAATGGATAGACAGTGTTAGAAATTAGCTCCTTGGAAAACACACCTGAAGAATATGAGTAGAACGAACAGCAGAGTTACACAGTTAAATTTACCGTGACTTTTTTCTTGAACTTATTTGCCACATTCACCTTAGGGTAGTCAGCACATGTATCCAATCAATGTCAGATGATTGGACATATTAAAATACATAGTCATCTTTACTGGCAGTGGTATAAGGTATATCAAAACTTTGCCTATGGGTTGGAGGAAATGGAATGAAAGAATTGTGTTCTCTGTTATACCTCTGTATTTAGACTGGATAGCAAGAGGGTTAAAGAGGAGCTGACCAATAGAAATGGGTTAGAGAAGAGGAATATAGAATGCACTGCAAAAAAGGGTCTAGTTTTTCCACTGAGCTTAGGTGGAATCCTTGGTGATAAGCAGGGAGGCTGAATGTGGTGAAGCTCTGAACCTGTCAATTGGCTGAGAAAGCTCTTCTTATAATATTCCTTTTACTGAAGGTTATTAATACATACATTATGTCTGTGCTAATTTTGACCCCCAAAGATAGAAAACAAACAAACAAACAAATCTCTGCATTTCATGTACTTTGTCTGCAGTTTCACTCAAGAATTTTTATGGTTCTTGCATTTGGCTTTCTTTTCCTTTTGAGTCCAGAAAAAGCAATCCTATCTAGTCTCAATTTTTACTACCTAACCTGGGAGTAATTCTGGAGTATCCAACTCATAACTGAACCTATTGACCTAGACAAATTGTGTGCCCTTTTGTGTTTTTAAGTATTGTTGCACAGAATGATTTAAATGTTATGTAATAATGAATTGTGTGGATGTTCTACAATTTATTATACCAGTTTTCCAGTGTTGCAGATATTTACTTCTGGGTTTGGGTTTGGTTTTATTCCCCCCACCCCCAGTGTTATCATAAATTAAGAATTGATTAATCTATGTACTTTTGTCTTATAGTTTCTTTAGTTAAATTCATGGAAGTGAGAGTGCTGGGTCACAGGATGATCTGTTGTGCCATTATTTTAACTTTTGCTGAAGTTTAATCAAGCAGTAGGTGAATCATGTCAAGGTCATTTTAGAGAACATAACAAAGCTATCTCCCTGCATAAAAGGTAACCATGCAAAAACAAATCAATGAAATCTTTTCAGTTAAGGTAAGTGACTGGGGAAGTTCAGAGAGGTTATTGAATATTAAAGTAATTGACTTATTTCTAACTACAGGGAGATGTAAATAGAACCTGGGCTTAGGAGAAGCATTGGTAAAGGCCTGGGAACATTGTCTTTTTCTACATCTAAAGGAAAAATAATTGTTCTTAGTTTGAATAACCTTTCATATTCGAGAATTGTAGAATCCCAAAGTACATGCAGACTAAGCATAACTATTGGCATCAGAAGGGTTGTAGACAGTGGTGGTTATGGCCAGAGAAAAGGGGGACACCATATGAATGTTTAGATCTAATGGCAGCTGCACAGAGAAGGAAAAAGGAAATATTAGAGGGCAGTAAGAGGATAGACTGTCCATCAAAGACACAGAAATTAGTCTACTTAGGTAAATGGGTGTACAATGTGGAGGACCAAAGTGAGTATGGAAAGAACAAAGTAAATTACATATTCAACTTTGATAGCTTGATTAGATACATTGTAGAATATCTCCTGCTCTGCCCCCAAGTCTTCCTCAAGGAGATCTGGTGAAGAGCCAGCCAAAGAGTTTCCAACTGTTTGCAAACTTCTTTGGATCTGAGGCTCATGGGTTTCTAAACTGTCCCTTAAAAGAATTAACATATTACTCTTTGGATTACCTTTTTTATAGCTGCCACTTCTTCCTATTTTCTGCCTAAAAGATGCCCTCTCTCTACTTGAAGGAACATGTCATCTTAGCTGTCTTAGTAAGCTAAAGCAAATGAACAAAAATGAACAAAAGTATAGTTAGTTGCTATTATTATTATTACTATTATTATTATTATTATCTGGATTTTTGTCTGTTTTGTGTTGTGTTGGAAATAACACACTTAGATAGCTGGAGTTTTCTATATCCTTGGTGGAAACAGTTGTGGTTGAGTTTGGAAAGTTTTTTATTTAAAAATCAATTACTTAAAAATCAAAAGTTTTAAATTGCTGTAATTTTCAAAATGAAGTAAAGGAGATAAATTATCTCTTCAATTGATAGCATAATCAAACAGAGGAAATGTAACTCCTCTTTGGTGTGCATGTGGTGCTGGGATTTGAACCTGGAGTATTGCACGCACTATTAAGAGCTATACCACAGAGTTACACCTCAGCCCCTGAAATGGGACTTTTAAAACAGTTACTTGACTTTGAATCTCTAGTGCACTATACCTAATCTCAGAAAAAAACAATATTTTAAAATATACTTAAGTATATTGTTTGTGGTAATAGTAATATTATTATTTTAACATTATCTTATGTGTAAAGCAAATCAGTAATTATGTGATCTTCTCTTACCTTCAAAATCCTTAAGAACTAAGATTCTTATCATATGCTAAAAAAGATACAGATGAGGACAAAAGAGTTTAAATAAAACTCCTATGGTCCTCATGTACAATGTGTACTTTACTTTAAAAACAAAACAAACAACTTAGTTTTCTCTGGGAAAAATGGATAATAGCAACAACATCCCCAGTAAATGACTGTGATCATTTCCAATTGAAAGGAACCAGATCTATTTGGAGATATAATGAGTCAGCTCTTTGTGGGATGCAAAATAAGAGCTTAGAACATCTTTTTGTATAAATATCAAGAAAATTATCAAATATAAGATATACCAATCAGACTCCAGAACTAATTCAAAGAGGTTTCCACTGTCCAAGTTTGAGAATCTGAGCATCACAAATGGTAATGACAATGAATTGAATGTATGTTAAATATGTTTAATTCATCTACATCTCCAGCCCTATGAGCTCATTTTTGAACAGGCTTTTTGAGATGTATCCACATATTATGATTCATTCACTTGAAGGGTACTTTTAAATAGTTTTTTTTCTTTTTCCCTTAATATTTATTTTGAAAATGTTCAGTCTTACAAAAGAAGTTGGAAGACTCTTTAATGAATAGGCACATGCCCTTCATTTAGAAACACCATTTCCACATTAAATTTTTTCTCTTTCTCAAAGTCCTTTCCTGGATATATTTTTAATGAACCATTTGAAATAAGTTTCAGACATTCTGACATGTCAATTAAATAGTTTTAAATAAATTCAAAGATTGCAACTATCGTAATAGTCAATTTTACATTTTATCACCTCAAAAAGAAAACCTGTCTCTACCATGTCCAGCCTTAAATAATCACTATTCTCTGTCTTGATAGATTTCTCTTTTTTGGACATTTGCTGTGTATAGAATTGTATAACATATGGTTCCTGTGACAGGTTTCTTTCACTTAGCAGAATGTATTCAAGTTTCATCCATGTTGTATCATGTATCTGTACTCATTCCTATGTATGGCCAAATACTATTTCATTGTATGGATATACCACATATATTTATCCAATCATTAGTAGATGAATATTGGGTTGTTTCTACATTTTGACTACTATTATGAATAATACTACTATAAACATTTATATACAAGGCTTGGTGTGGAAATCTGTTTCATTTATTTTAGATGTATAATTAGGAATATACTCTCTGGGTCATATGGTAGCTTTATTTTTAATAATTTGATTATTATTAATAGACAATTTTTCAAAGTATCTGCACCATTTTACATTTCCATCAATCATGTGCAATGATTTTAATTTCTCCACATCATTGGCAATGCTTGTTATTATCTGATTTTGATTCTAGTCTTCTCAGTGGTTATGAAGTATTATCTAGTTTTAATTTGCATTTCTCTAAACACTAATGATGTCAAACATATTTTTGTTCCTTGACTAATTGTGATAATTTTTCCTTGAAAAAACGTTTATTCAGATTTTTTCACATTTTTAAAATTTTTTTGCACATTTTTTAAATTGGCTGTTTTTCTATTATTGAGATGTAAGAGTTCCTTATATATTCACAATAAAATTGCTTTATCAGAAATAAAGTTTGCAAATATTTTCTCCCTTTCTTTAAATTATCTTTTATTTTCTTAGTGATGATTTTTCAAATACAAAGGTCTTGAATTTTAATAAAGTCCAGTTTATCTATATTTTCTTTCATTGTTTGTGCTTTTTTATAATACTTCAGAATTCTTTACCAAATCCAAAGTCACAAAGATTTATCCCAATGTTTTTTTATTTATCATTTTATTGATCATATCATTAGAACTATTAATCCACTTAGAGTTAATTTGTGTATGTAGTATGATGTAGTTATTATTTTCTATATGGATACCAGTTTTCTTTGCTCTATTTTTTTTAAAAAGAAGTTTTTTCCTCTTTGATGGTTTGGCAACTTTGTTGTAAAGCTGACCACACATATATGAGTCCGTGGAGTCTTAGGAATATAAACACACATAAATGAAAACATTAAAGAAGGAAAAAACAAAATACAAAAAAGTTAACTTGCCACCAGTAAAAAATATTGTACTAATAGCTCATAACTTTAAAAAATATTTGATAATGGAAAAAAACCCACTCATTTGTCTTGACTTTTCCATATTGAGCAATTCATGAGAAAACATTTAACCTCATAAAAGTATTAAACTAGTAAATAATAAAAATATAATAGAATTAGAATATCAGAATTTTGCAATCCATAATTATTTTAGTCAGCTTTTTTTGTTGTGGTGACCAAAAGGCCTGACAAAAACAATTTTAGAGGAGAAAAAATTTATTTGGGGCTTATGGTTTCAGAGGTCTCAATGCATAGTCAGTGAGCTCCATTGCTTTGGGCTCAAGGTAGGGCAGGACATCATAGCGGAAGAAGGTATTGAAAGAAAGCAGATCAAGACATGTCAACCAGGAAGCAGAGAGCGTTCTTTCTCATGAGGGACAAGCATGCCCCCAAGAGCCCACTTCTACAATCTACCTGCCTATAGTTACCATCCAGTTAATACATTCAAATTGATCAAAGCATTGATTAAGTTAAGGCTCTCAGCACAATCATTTCACCTCTAAACTTTCTTGCATTGTCTCACAGACAAGCTTTTAGGGACTACCTCATATCTAAACAATAATAATAATAAATTAATGGCCTTAGGATGAATTATCAAGAGAATATATATTTCCAACACTTTCTTGCTAATAATATGCCATGCAATTGAGGTTTATCTGATAAAGGAAAAAGAGGTTATAAAGCAAAAAAAAAAAATTATGACATAATATTGAAGTTAAGGTCAGAATCCCCAGTCAGAATTATGGTAGCTTAAAAATGCAACACCAGAATTCTTTATCATGCCTCCTGTTAAATGTTGAGGGGTCAATGTTGCCTTTTCCTTTATGAGTTGTATTGAACTTTGACTGTTTCAAACAATACATTAAAGAAATGTTGCTATGTGACTTCTGAGGCACAATCATGGCAGAAAAGGCAGCACTTAGCTGTCTTTCTGGGATATTTACCATTGTACTGTGAGGAGTTCAATGCTGCGTTCTGGCTGATAACAACTTCTAGACATGGGGACACCTGTGGGATGCACGATCTCAGCCAGTTACCATCACAGCATGAAAGACCCTAAACAAGAACTTCTTGACAGGGCCAAGTCAACTCCCAGGGTCAAGAAAGATAAAAATAAAATATTTTTTTTGCTTTAAACCCCTAATTTTTGGGATGACTCATTTCCTTATATAAGTAATTGAAACAAGAGGAATATTGTGAGAAAGTCTTAGTGGACTTCACATAACTTTAGCTGAAGTAGGCTATATATGACCCTTTCTGGGGATGGGGTTTTGAGAGCTAGAGAATCATCCTCTTGGTCATTAGATAAGTATTAGAAATAAGCTGTGGGTTTGATTTCCTTGATTTATGAGACTCTTGTGGTTGATTCTTATACTTTAGTTAATGGTATGTTTCTGGCCAGAGAGTCATTGAGGTAGCCGACCATGGACTGTGGCAACAATAACGTGTCTGACTAATGCTCTCTCCTTTTCCCTTTATTCTGTGCAATAGTCCCATTTCTTTGTGGGCACATCTCCTCCAATATATACATAGTATGAGTAGGACTATCATTTGCTACATTATGTCAATTCTGAAACCTATGTCAAATGAGAACACCTCAAATTTTTGCAGCTTTCATAACAATAGATTTTTCAGGTAAGATTCATCAATGATGTTGAAACTAGGGAATGAAATTTGAATGATGAATGAGGTACTTATATAGTTCCCAAGCATCTCCCTATGAATTATTTAGCAATATGGTAGCAAATATAGCAACTCTATAGGGAAAAAAAAATCATGCCAATTGCATCTTTTCACAGTGACAAAGCTTACACAAGCCACAATGGGACAAATTGTCACTATGTGTCTCTTAATGGAATGCCTTGAAAAGGACATAGTCTCACTTGTGTAGTATTCCTGCCAAGAATGCAGAATCTGTATTAAATAATGACATACCCTAGGAGGATCAAAACAAAAATGATGAGCCTAAACTTTTAAAAAATGCTAAAGCCCTGAAAGATAAAGAAAGGCTGAGAAGTTATTTCAAATTAAAGTAATATAAAATGTCTTACCAACTAATGCAATGCATACTCCAGGATCAGATTCTACAGCAGAAACAAACTTCCAAAAAGAATACTGTCAGGACAACTGATGGAATTCAAATACTACTGTACGTTATATACTAGTATTTCATTGGTATTAAATTTCACAATTTTAGCAACTGTGCTGATTATGGGATTATGGGAAAAAGTGCCATTGTATTTAGAAAATAAATTCCAAGTTGAATTAAGGCCCATGATATTTACAACATTCACACTTTGAAATGGTTAGAAATACACATTTACATATACACATACACAAATTATAAAAGTGCCAAAATGTTGTTAGTAAATTTGGGGGAGCCAAATAAGGAAGTTCCTTGTAATATCACTGCAATTTTTGTGAAGTTTTTCAATTATTTCCAAATAAAAAGCTAAAAGAGAAATTTGTCACCAATTTAAAAAATACTACAAATAAATAGAAGGAAGATCAGTAGAGGAAATGGAAAGGGGGAGGCATGAAGGGAGGGAAATAGAAGTACTAGGAACTGAAGTGAAACAAATTATATTTCATGCATGTGTGACAATATCAAAATTAACCCCAATATTGTGCATAACTATAATGCACTAATAAAAACATTAAAAAAGGGGAAACTCTTATTTTTTGGCTAAAGGGATTCAGGGATGAATTTGTGACCCCCTCCAAAAAAAAAAAAAAAAAAACAATGAATGCTTCTTTTAAAATTTTCTAAGACTACCCAGCATCAAAGACTGCCTCTAAGGTCCCAACACTGGATGATGTAACTTTATGCAGTCCTGCAAAACATTTTTCTTTGGCAAACTCCTCTCTCATTCCACTGGGTTTTAATGGGCTTGCTATGGGTTTAGGTACTTGACCGGATCTTGTGTCTTCAGGGGTTAGAGTGAAATGAAAGGTTGATTGGAATACTCCCATCTTTTCAGCAAGTGCTACTGTGAATGACTCTTAGTTTGATTTGGGTCTATATAACTGGATCTCAAAAAGACAGCTTTTTGCATAGAAGTTAACGAGATCAAATACACAAAATTAAGCAGAACTTATCTAAGTAAAATTTTGAAAATCCAAAGCACATTTTTTAACCCATAAGAGCAATGTCTGAAAACTGAAACCCAAGATGCCCTGTTATAGTAGGTTATAAGAAGTCAGCCTCCTTATATCAAAGAAAACATTCTGCATCTGTTTTTTTGGGGATTGGCTAACTTCACTTAGCTTTATCTTCTCTAACTCCATCCATTTACCTGCAAATGCCATGATTTTATTCTCTTTTATTACTGAGTAATATTCCACATTTTTTTAATCCATTGATTTATTAACAGGCATCTAGGTTGGTTCCACAATTTAGCTATTGTGCTGCTATAAATATTGATGTGGCTGTGTTCCCCGTAGTATGCTGTTTTTAAGTCCTTTGGGTATAGACCCGGGAGAGGGATAGCTGGGTCAAATGGTGGTTCCATTCTCAATTTTCCAAGAAATCTCCATACTGCTTTCCATATTGGCTAAACCAATTTGCAGTCCCACCAGCAGTGTATGAGTAACGCTAAGTGAAGTTAGCCAATTCCAAAAAAACAAAAGCCAAATGTTTTCTTTGATATAAGGAGGCTGATTCATAGTGGGATAGGGAGAGGGAGCATGGGCATAGAGGAACTCTAGATAGGACAGAGGAGTGGGAGGGCAAGGGAGGGGGCATTGGGTAATTAATGATGGTGGACTGTTATGATCATTATTATCCAAACTACAGGTATGAAGACACAAATTGGTGCGAATATACTAAGTATATAACCAGAGATATGAAAAATTGTGCTTTATATATGTAATAAGAATTGTAATGCATTTTGCTGTTAAACAAACAAATAAATAAATAAATAAATAAATAAATAAATAAATAAATAAGACAGGTGATAATCAAGGAAGGTCCTGAGTTCAGTTAATGGTGCTGTAGCAATGGTGACTCCATGGCTGTGAACACTGCATGACAATTACCTGAGATGTTCATACTGGGGGAGTCTGGGTAAATGATATATGGAAAACTTTGGAACTTTTTACTAAGAGTACTCAAAATGGTTCAAAATAAATGATTATAAAAGTAAAAAAAAAAAAGAAGAAGAAGAAGTCAAATGTATTCCCTTACAGATCAATCTATTTATATTCTGTAGCTGTCAAGTTGAAGCATGTATTTGTCAAATATATCATTCAATTTTTGTATAACCTTTCTGATTTATCTGCTTTTGCTTTTTAGGGAAAAAATATTTGTATTAAATCTCAATATAATTGTGAAATTATTTCTCTTTATAGTTCTCTGAAATTTCACATTTTATATTTTGAGGCTATTAGGTGTGTACAAATTTAGAATTCTTGTTTTTTCCTACTACCTCAATGCTTATCATTATTAAATAGCTCTTTGATCTTTAATAATGAATCATTACTTAGTGTCTATTTTGTCTAATATTATCACTTCAAAGTTTTCTTAATTTCTATTTTTTAAAGAGAGAGAGAGAGAGAGAGAGAGAGAGAGAGAGAGAATTTTTTAATATTTATTCTTTTTTAGTTTTTGGCGGACACAACATCTTTGTATGTGGTGCTGAGGATCGAACACAGGCTGCACCGGCGTGCCAGGCGAGCGCGCTACCACTTGAGCCACATCCCCAGCCTCTCTTAATTTCTTTCAATAATTTTTATTGTACTATTTTTGTCTTGGCTTTTCTGATTTTTAATTTTTGAAGTGTATCTCTTAAAAGCAGCATCTAATACTTTATTTAGAGTATTTTAATCTTCATTTTAACCTGCTAATTTATTTACATTCAATGTATTTATATAACTTTACATTTAAATCAACAATTTTGCAATTTATATTTCTTCTTTATGATCTATGAAACTTTATTCTTTGAAGTTCTCTTTTTTTAATTATTAAATTCAATGCTCATTAGCTTGCTAGTTATGCAATATTTTATTATTTTTACTATTACAACATTATTTAATGTGTTAACATTTATTCTAAAGGTTATGACACTCTTTAACTTATGAAAGTCTAGTGTAAATTAATGCTCTTATCATTTCTGAGACAACATAATGACCTTACAAATATACACATACATAAAATCCAAGATACTATTACTTTAACATTGTTAGCATTTTACACTGGAAATATCCATTAAGTTTTGCCTACAGCTGTACCCTTTCTGTTGCTCCTCCAATTATTTTCCATCTCTAGGCTTGCCTTTTTTTATCAATTTTATCTGCCTGCAGAGTTCCCTTGAGTATTTCCTTAGGAAAACAGGAGGACTGTGGAGTGCCTGATCAGTGATGAACACAGCCCTCCTCTGGTGGTGCAGAAAACGGATAACAGAGAGTTCTGTGTAAGTTGTACCAGTTGAAAGGTGGGCACATATATGGACAGCTGTTAGTGCAAACATCTATCCTGGCTTTTGACTCTATTGCACTCTGCTGTCTTCGAATTTGGGCCTTAGTCCCTAACACTGTCAGAGTCCAAACCTTTATTTTGTGTGCATGAAATGAGAATTACATTTATGTAGATCTGGCAACTTACATTGACTTCTCTTTCTCCCTCTGACAGGATTGATTTAGTTAAGCTCAAATTCAAGAGATTGCTAATTTTAGTGCATCAGGCTGATGAGCAGCTGATCTTTGTTGAACAAAAATCTCTTAAATAAAGTGTATTCACCAATACCAAATACACTGCAAACTATATTTTTTTTATATTCAACCGATGCATATGATTAATTTTCTATGGAAATCCTGACTTGTGCTGCTGATTTTGTAAATTCAAGAACACTTAACATTTTTAACATTGAATTTCAAATCTGTTTCTGTATACACATTCTAGGTTGGTATAAAAGTTACTGACAATTGTTCAATGGTTTTGTCTACAATATTCAATTGTAACATTCCTTTGAGTAAAAAAGCACTTCATGTTCTCAACATACAGTTCTTTGTTAGTCAGAGTGAGCGTTTCCCCTGTCTGAACAGCTGGAATTGAGGTTTATTTCGAGTTTTGTACCTGCTTCAAAGGCTGTTGGCATGCCAGCAAAGCTTTATAAAAATACGTAGAGGTTGTAAATGCCATGAAAATGTCATTTTTTTCTGTTCTTGAAACATATGTCTTTAAATGACAGATCATTATTGATTTGTTAGAAAAATGCACACAAAGTACCAAGACCTGACTGACATCTTAATTCATGTATGTCTTATATTTAGCAGAAAAGTCAAAAAATATCATATAGTTTTTATCCAGATCTCTTAACAATGCAACTGATAGTGTTCTTGCCATAGTTCCCTTCATTTTTATTCTTGAACTAGTCTCATAAGAATGCCCCTTACCAACTCCAACTCCTCAACACATACTTTGAACTGAAAACAGGTAAAATGATACTTTATAAAGGATTATACTCAATAGGGAGAAAATAAACTATTTTAACGAGTGGATCTACTGAAAGAAAAGCAAATACAACTTACAGCAAAATATATTTATCTCTCTGAGTCCATCAGAGAGATGAAAAACCTCTTCCCTCTCTTTGTGCCTTTTATCTAATCAAAAGCTTAAATCTGTTCACAGACTTTACAGCCCAGCATTGTACTATTGTATATTGATTGTGCTGGAGGGCACCTCCTTGTGGAGAACAATTGATTTTTCTTTGTTAGCAAAGCAATTTTAATAGTCTTTCTACAGGCTGTCATGTTTCAAGGCCCCAGAAGCAAGATGCACCTGTTACTAGAACTTAGTGATCAATTGTACAACCCACAGAAAATGTGACTTCTCTGCTCTGTGAAAACACCTCCACAGCAATTACTCAGAAGGTGACTTTAACTCGTTTTGATAAATATGCTGCTGGGTTGTCTCAGGTGGGTTGCTTAAGCATTTTTACCTCTGAGCCTAAAATTAGGTGTTTAGTTCAATTGTCATGAAGACAACATAGTCACAAGAGCAGATTTTTACCATTTTAATGTTACTTCAGTAGATTCATGCCAAATCTCCTTGCCAAAGAAAGTCGCCCAAAGTAAAGGTCACTGGTTTGAAGAGTGAGTGATGATAACAACACTATTTGTATTGCCCTTGATATTTGAAAATGGCTTTTCTGGCTAATTGTGTGGCATGACTAAAAAGTCAAAGGTAGACTCTGTAGCTGAATTTTATACAATTGGTTCTTGTTCTCCTTGACCAGTAGTGACCACTGTTTCCTTAATCTTATACAGAGTATCCCTTATTATATTTTTCCCTGTTCATGAAGCCAGCTCAAAAAGTTTTTCTCTGTGTGTATGGAGGCTTCCTTGTGACTTATAGTCATGCTAAATGTCATATATATATAT
>NW_025999905.1:6423401-6431657 GCF_001458135.2 Marmota marmota marmota | reverse complement strand
TCATATATATATATATATATATATATATATATATATATATATATATATATATATATACTTATTACACATCTTCAGAAGTCTCATTGGTATTATAAATAATTTGTAGCTGTTTCAGATAGCAATATCATTAACTACCACTGGTTAGGGTTTGCATGTACTATCTAAAGCATTTTTCAATCAAATTCTTCAACACAGGCATAACATGTCATATCTTATAAATGAAGAAATGTTTGAGAAATTTGCAAGAAGTTAAGGAAGGTCATCAGGTTACATATACACAGACATAAGTGACAAAATCAATTTGTCCGTCAAGGGTATCCTCTTAACCACAATATTATACTGTTTCTTAGCACTGTGCTGTAATATATACTAGAAGTGTCTAACCCTAAAGTCCCTGTCACTTCTAGGGTTAGATGGCCCTCTTTTCAATCAACAAACATGTTTCAATATCTATTGCATATCAGGTGACATGATAGATTTTGGGGTAAAGTAGCAAATGGAGAAAGCTACAATCCCTTGATTTCAAGAAGTTTGTTATCTGCTATTGTCTTGGAGACAGAGAATTGTTACTTTGAGGCTCAGCTGCGGCAAATATTTCCTCATCCTGAAGGTGGGGAAATTATTTATGGAAAACAGTGCTTTTGTACCCAGACCTTGAAATACAAAGAGAATTGTTACAGGTTGAACTGTGTTTCTCTTCAAATTCATGTTGAAGTCATGACCCATCCTGCCTCAGAAAGTGATCTTAAGTAGACGTAGGGTCTTTACACGTGTAGTGAAGTTATGATGAGGTTATTAAGGCTAAGGGAGGTCATATTTCTACTATGATTGGGAAACTTGGACACAGAGATGCTGGAAGAATGCAATGTAAATATTGGCTTTATGCTGACACAAACTGGGCTTGTTAGATGTCTCCAGTAAACCACGAGGGACAAGGAGAGAAGCATGCATGGATTTCCTCAAAAGGAACCAATCACTCTAGGAAGACTTCTGGGAATTTAATAACGTTGATTTCAAGACTTCTTAGCCTCTAGAACTGTGAGACAATAACTTTCTGTTGTTTTTATAGCTCATTGGTGCAGTGCCAGCCATGCATGCAGGAGACCTTGGATTCAACACCACCACCAGGAACAAACAAATGAAAAAAATCTGTTGTTTCAGCTACCCAACTGGTGGACCTTTGCTATGGTGGTTCTAGCAAACTAATATTAGGGGTTTGATGAGAATAATGAGACAGAGAGAGAGAAAGTTTTATTTTTTTTAGGGGAAGGAAAACGAAAAACAAAGCTCGAAGATTAAGTAAATGCTTGTAGTGTGAGGAAATAATGAGGATCCTTTGAATATTTTTTTAATTGAGCATCACAACAGCTTATTCAGAGTTGTGTTTTAGCAAAGATAATCTGATTATCACAGGAAGAAGACCAACAAAGGAAAGATGTGTACCACCTTGAGACTCTTTTATAGCTAGAATTCATCAAACAAAGTTTTGAAGAAATTACTTAAAACTGAATTTCTTTAAAGAAAGAGCTATGATCTTCATATTTGTTATATATGGGGGGTATACAGGGGAGAGGAGCATGTGTCAGTGAGGGAGCAGGCTCTTTCATTTTGCCTAAAGAATTAGAATCTGGATTAAGGATGCAATATGTTAGATTAGTGGAAGAAGAAAAAAAAAACAATTTAGAAATGCTTCTCTTGCTTTTCACAGGTTCAGATCTAATGAAACTAGAAAGAGCCTTTGATAGTGAATGGGCAGATCAGAATTTCAGAATCAGCTCTGTAGTAAACCAACCAATTAGATAAATTATTCCAAATTCTTGATTTCATCATTTTTAGTGAAAGGAAGTCATGGATGTATTGTTAGTTATGTTCCTCCGGTTCTAATAAATAGCTTCTTTAAGGAATGTGGTTTACTTCAACTTTAGAATGTTTGTCGTTTCATCTTTTCCTGATTGCTTATGTTATATTTACTTTTGATTTTATTCAAAATTAAACTTTTGAATAAAAATATAAAGTACCTATAGAATTCATATGTTATCCAGAGAATTGCAGATGCTACAAGTATAAATACATGTGTTGTAAACTCAGCTGTTTAAGAGAAATGGAATAAAAGTCATAGATTTAAAGAAAACAAATGAAAAGTTTAGACAGCAAGTGAAATTTCAAAAAAATTAACAGAAAGTGACTAAGAAGGAAAGGGGGAGAGGAAGATGGGCTGGTGCAGGTGTAGGGAAAGAGGGCAGTTTATGGAAGCAAGCAGAGCACAGGTGACAAACAGGTGCAGCAAAAGAGGTGCCAAAATTAATGACCTGCTATGGAAAATTCATACCCAGGCTCTGTTTCTGGCATGGTGACCGAAGGGGACTTGTCTCACTAAATGAAGTAAATCAGGTTTGATTACTAACCTGTAGCAGTTTAAGAGAGTTTAACAGTAATAGAAGAAAAAGATGTGACTCAGGCTGGAGTGCTGTTTTTATAAGCCGTGTTTTCCTAAGACTGATCACATCATGTGCCACAGCAGTTAAAGGAAGCAGGGGTCAACCAACTGTGGCCTGGGGGCCCAATCTAGCTGACTTCTGGTTTTGGAAATCAGCTTTTGTTGGAACACAGCCACGCCCATTTGTATACAGAGGGCTGTGTGGGTTTTTTTGTTTGTTTGTTTGTTTCTTTTATTTTCAGTACGATGACAAAGTTTAGTAGTTGCGACAGAGACCATATTATCCCCAGAACTGGAAATATTTACTATCTGGACTTTGATTGAAAAAGTTTTTGACCTCTGCTCTAGAGGTTTTCTAACATGTGTTCTAGAAATTCTTAGATCCTAAAGTCAGATTGCTTGAGTTAAAACTTTTTTTTTTTTTTTAATATATACGATACTGAGAATTGAACCCAGTGCCTCACACATGCTAGGCAAGTACTCTACCACTGAGCCACATCCTCAGCCCTATTTTTTATTTTATTTACAGACAGGATCTCTTGAGTTGCATAGTGCCTCACCATTGCCAAGGCTGGCTTTGAACTTGCGATCCTCCTGCCTCAGCCTCCCAAGCTGCTGGGATTACAGGTGTGTGCCACTGCCCCTTGGTAACTGAATGTTCTCGGACTACACATTTACCACTCTTCATTCTGCTTATAGTTTTCTTCAGGTGTAAAATGGCATAACAATAATCCTTGTCAAAAGAGTAGTTGCTAAAACCAGTTAAATAGCCTAAGCACTTCAAGCATGATGGTTCCCACTTTTCACACCTGTGTGTATTGTTGCTGTTCCTGCTATGGTCTTCCAGAGTGTCTCTCAATCATGTCCACACTTCACTAGAAACTTTCATGACCACCAGGCATTACAAGTTTCCTCAGGGGACATAGTTTCACAGGTATTTGTAGCAGTTTAGAATGGAGCAGCTTGTATCTTTTTGTTTCGAAACCTGAAATAATGCAAGTTGTGTGCCAGTGTTTGATTTTCATTCCCCTTGTTCTTCTGTTTTTAACCCACAGTTCCCACCCTCTCAGGACCCAGAGAAAAATCCATGGTGCTGGGCCAGTGATACTCTGATGTGAGACTATACTCAAAGTCATTTTCCTTCTGAGAATATAGAATGTATGTAGAATCAAGTTGGACATTAATAATTCTCTCCCCTCAGGGTGAGTTTTCACTCACAGGCTCTTTAGTTCTCCAAGAAAGGAGTGTTCCCTGTTTCTTTTCATTATTTTTGCAGACATTACCAGAAATACGTGCAACAGATGAAAAAATTCATGCGGAAGCTGGTAACTCCTTTGCCCCCAAGCACTATTTTAACTTAGGGTATTCAACATAGGAATTCCTATATTTAGTCAGAGGTAGTATGTACACTCAAGAAAATGTTGATTTCCTAGTATTTACTGAACATTGCTATAGGCCAAGTACTCAGCTAATCCTCTTGGCATATTATTTTATCTAACCCTCAAAGAATTCTTATGTATTATCCTTATTCCTGCTCTTTAATGTTATAATTTTAATAGGAAAATTAAATAAATTGATTAAGACCACACACAGGGATGTAAAACTATAGTAAACTAATACAGATAAATCATTATTAAGATTAATATTCGGGTGTTTTGGTGGTGCTGATCTGAGAGGAGGTAGTTACAGATAACTAAAGACCAAAGCAAAATAAATATAGATTGGATTTCACATAAACTTTTCAAAGTTAAAATGACATCTACATGTGTTTTTGAGATATGACTTCCAAAAAGATGAAAAGAAAGCAAGAGCAATAGTTTATATCTATAACCATAAATTGCCTGATGGAAAATACTTAAAAATTTCTCCCTATTGAAATACCCTATGACTGTTATTTATCTTGGTTGAATTCTGTTTCTTTTTTTTAATATTAGAATGAAGCATTAAGGTGTCCCTACTCTGCAATAGGCTCAAACCATTTACTATGGATTTCCATGTGGTTCAAAATAAAGGACATATTCTAATATGCACATGCTTTTAAAGAATCAGAAATGTTGATGCATTCAAAGCCACATGTTTTTTAAACCCTAATTAATATAAAAATGATCAACCTACTTATGGAAGCTGAAGCTATGTATGCATCAAATGTATGAAGTATCAGGGGTACCCCGGCATCAAAAGCAAACTCGCTACTTTCTTTCTGCCTTTAGAGCTGCTTAGATTTCCTTTCCTCCAACCTCACCCACCTGACAAATCCTACTTCTCTTTTAAGGTAGAGCTTAAGAATCACTTCCACTATTGAGTCTTCCCAAACTGCCTAATCCTTACCATATATAGCAGATTCTCTCCTTTGAGCTAAAAGTACACTTTTAAAATATTATTCCTTATATTATCAGACATATTTATATGCTTGACTATAAAATGTGAACCCTCTGAGGGGAGAGTAAGTTTTTTTCATAGTAACATACCAAACATCTAACACAGTATCTGGCATATAATATGCAGTCATTAAGGAATGAGCTTCATGGATATGACACCAAAAAACATAAGCAAAATCTGACAAATGGGACCATGTCAAGCTAAAACCTTCTGCACAGCAAAGGAAACAATCAACAGAGTGAAAGGTCAACCTGTAGAATGGGAGAATGTTTTTGCAACTAATCTGAGAAAGAGTTAATTTCCAAAATATATAAGGAACTCTTAAAACTCAATATCAAAAAACTATAATGATTAAAAACTAGGCTAAGGACAGAAATAAACATTTCCACCAAAACAACATAAAAATATCCAACAGGTACATGGAAAGATGTTTTAAAGTCACTAATCATCATGTAAATGAAAATCAAAACCAGAATAAATTATAATCTCTTTCCTGTTGTGAGGACTATCATAAAAAAACCATTGGAACCCTTATAGCCTGATGCCGGGAACTGCAAAAAGGTACAGCTGCTAAAGAAAAGCAATGTGGTGGTTTCTACAGATCAAAGTTTATTTTCTTTTTAATTACTCCTTCAAACTCACTCATCTCATAAACCATTCTTCCAGTGTCATTTCCCATCTTTACCAGGAAAGTCCTTATTTCATTTCATTTCATTTTAATTTTTTTGAATAGATGTAATTCATTACATGTGTCAGTAAATCCAACTGGATTTTATTTATTTACTTGTTTAATTTTTGGCTGCTGGGATTGACCCCAGGGCTTTCCATATGCTAGGCAAGTGCTCTTCCACTGAGCTCCACCCCCAGCTCTAGGTTGTTTTATTTTTTGATAAATGTTTTTGGTGCTTGCCACCACCTGCCAATAAACAACTCACCCAAGTTTCCTGAAAACTTCTATGTTCTTCCTTGTTCTTTTCATACCCCTGGGAGTCTCTTGAGAGATCTTCTCATCTCTGTATCTCTACCAAAGTCACCAGCTTTGCCAAGGGAGCTGTCCTGGTGGAAAAGGCCTAGAAAGTGGTGGTGGTGCCAGCCATAATTTTAACTGTGTGCACTGCTCTAGGCCATCACTGTTTACCCAACTCTTGATGGACCAGAAGTACATTTATCTGTCATGTCACTGTTCTCATATCACTCATTTTATAACATTCACATGGCACTTATTATCATGTACTTTTTAGTTTAATAATCTAACTGGTTGCATCAAGTGTCAAAATTGTTCATTTTATCACAGAGAAAAAGGTTGGAACTACATTTCTCGGAATGATTTCCCCTGCAAAGTCCCAGTCAGAGTTTGTCACCATGAAGCACTGTGTATGAGATTCAGTATGTGAAGATGGATGACTTCCCATAGTGAAGAAGTGAAATGTATGGACACATGTATGGACACATACGATTCACCTTTCAACTCTAGATTGATTATCTTTATCTGCTTAGAATGTCCAGAACAAAATAACTTAGACAATAAACATTCATTTCTCACAGTTTTGAAAACTGGAAAGCTCAACATCAGGGTGCCTGCATGGTCAGGTTCTGGTGTGGATCCTCTTCTGGGCTTATAGATGGCCACCTCATTACTGTGTCCTTACCAGGCAGAAAAGGAACAGAGTTCTGCTGTTTCACAAGGGCACTAATCCTATCTTATTTAAATCTAATGATTTACCAAAGGCTCCAACTCTAAATATCATCACATTGGGGGTTAGATATTCAACATCTGAATTTTGAGAGTAATTGAATGCAGCAGGTGAAATATTGGATGGGAGCTCCCAGAAATTCTTTAAATCATGTCAGCTTCCTGTAGAGCTTTTAAGAAGCACCCCATTGGTGCCTATGGTTGGGATTAAAGGTAGCAGTATTCCTAACTTTAGTTCCTAAGCCTTCCCAGTGATTTTACAGTCCTTACATTTTCAATATTGAAACTCTTTGGATTTAGAATGCATAAAATAACTTTTGTTTAATGAACTGAACATTGGCAGATATACCAAACCTTAATAATTTAGAATAAAAAATTCTATTGGAGTAACTAGTTCTGTTGACCCCAGACCTTGTTCTATCCCAGCCTCCAGCCAAACTGTTACTCTGTTTATATCTCTTTCCCCAACAAAGCAAGCTATTATATTTGCTGCTGTGTAAAATACTCAAAGAAGGGCTGGGTTTGTAGCTCAGTGGTAGAGCACTTGTCTCACATGTGTGAGGCACTTGGTTTGATCCTCAACACCACATAAAAATAAATAAAAAAATATTGTATTCACCTGCAACTAAAAATATTTTTAAAAACACACTGAAAGTATATTTAATTCTGAGGACATTTTACTTATCATCTAGGCTTTTTCAACAGGAGTTAACATGGGATAACTTTGAGAACACAGAAATGGGACTCATACTGTTATTTGTAAACTGTAGGTATATTGTGTTTTGCATGTTTTCTCTACTATAGGACTTCATTTTGCAATCAGCACCCTCATACGTGCCAGTGCAAATTGAATTCCTTCTTTGACCTGAAGGGGATTCACATGTAATAAGATGGAAATCCCTAGGTATATTGAAAGAAGATACTTGAAACATTGCAGAGAGACAGATTAGACTTCCTGCTTTGGCCAATATATGACATTTCCAGCATTGCACTCTAGATCCTGACTAGTGTTCTAAGAATGTCCTTCATGGGTCCCTTGCTGTTCTGTGTTCTTGCCTTCATTCCAAGAAAGCAAGTTACCAACTGTCCTTTAAGGGAGTTATTTCCTGCTGTTGTGCTTACCAAGAGCAGCCTTAGGGATTTTTTTTTTAATTTTTAAATTTCTAAGTTTTTGTTTTTAATGGTAGATGGACACAATATCTCTATTTTATTTATTTATTTTTTTTTATGTGGTGCCAAGGATCGAACCCAGTGCCCTATGCATGTGAGGCAAGCACTCAACCACTGAGCTACAACCCCAGCCCTGGGGATTCTTTAATGCCTTCCCCTATAATAAGCAGCAGGCTAGCTTACTACTTACCAGGAAAGTGGTAGACTCCCTCAGCTCAGTATTTTCCCCCTGTACACAAACCACTGGGGCTGCAGGCACTCACAACATGGCCTGGGAGACTGTAAGAGAAACTGACTCAACATGTTAATGCTCCTGCTGGCTGCTGAGCTGTTTATTATCATTAAAATTCCTAAACCAGGAGGGGCAGAGCCGCCCCCCACCCCCCGCGCCTGCCAGGTAGGTGGAATGGTGACCATCGGCAGAAAAGGCCCAGTGGCCCACGGCTGAACAGAGCTTCCAATCACTCCTGCAAGGTAGGCGGGCCTGCGACCCACCAGCAGAAGAGGAGCAGCGGCCTGATGAGAGGCAGAGCCACCCCCTCCCCCTGCGCTGGCAAGGTAGAGGGAACTGTGACCA
>NW_025999905.1:6415183-6420119 GCF_001458135.2 Marmota marmota marmota | reverse complement strand
GCAGCACTAAAAAATGACTAAATCATGGATTTTGCAGGGAAATGGATGGCATTAGACCAGATTGTGCTAAGTGAAGCTAGCCAATCTTTAAAAAACAAATGCCAAATGTCTTCTTTGATATAAAGAGAGCAACTAAGATCAGAACAGGGAAGAAGAGCATGAGGAAAAGATTAACATTAAACAGAGACAAGTGGGGGGAGAGAAAGGGAGAGAGAAGGGAAACTATGGAAATGGAAGGAGACCCTCATTGTTACACAAAATTACATATAAGAGTTTGTGAGGGGAAAGGGGAAAAAAAAACAAGGGAGAGAATTAAACAACAGCAGATGGGGTAGAGGGGGAAGATGAGAGGGAAGGGGAGGGGGGATAGTAGGGGATAGGAAAGGTAGCAGAATACAACAGTCATTAATATGGCATTATGTAAAAATGTGGATGTGTACCGATGTGATTCTGCAACTTGTATTTGGGGTAAAAAATGGGAGTTCATAACCCATTTGAATCAAATGTATGGAAGATGATATGTCATGAGCTTTGTAATGTTTTGAACAACCAATTTAAAAAAAAATGTTAGAACTTGAAAAAAAAAAAAACAGTGCAAAAAAAAAAAAAATTCCTAAACCATGAGTCTCCTGTTTTCTGCCAGCATCTATGAAGCATAAACAGGCTAACTTATTAGTTTTAAGTAGAATAAATATCAAATTCCAAATCTGAGAACTGGGATACACATTGTGCATATCAAATCCTAATGAAGATCACCCAGTTTCATGCCTTTCTTCTTTTCCAGACAGATGAACTTCAGGAAGATCGAAATTTCCATTTCATTTCATTCATTTTTTTTTAAATAGACCAATAGCTCCTATGTTTCACAAACACATTTGCAGTCATCAAATATTTATTGATTGAATTAATGAAAGGTATGAAAATGTATCACTTTAAATTATTCCAAACATTCATTACAATACCTCAGTATTTGTAGAAACACAGATTAATGTGTTTTGTCTCTGAAATCCTGAGTTAGGAGGGATTCTGATTTTTCTTTATTTGAGCATTACATAAACCAGAGTTTTAAAGTAACTCCTAGGAAATATGTTCTCAAAATTAGTTTTCTACTTGTCTACCTCATTGTTCCCAAATCATTAATTTTTAAACAAACCATAAGCAACTTCTGTTGTCTGGATTATTTTCCTCATATTAATCATTTCATTTGAACAATGCTCAAAAATAGAGCTTTCTTTTCCTTTTCCTTTTATTTTTTTTAGGTACTAGAGATTGAACTCAGGGACACTCAACCACTGAGTGGCCTCTCCAACCCTATTTTGTATTTTATTTAGAGACAGGATATGATTGAGCTGCTGAGTGCCTCACTGTTGCTGAGGCTGGCTTTGAACTCATGATCCTCCTGTTTCTGCCTCCCAAACCACTGGGATTACAGGCATGTGCCACCACACCCAGCAGTCAGAGGTTTCTTAAAGTATTCTAACTATCCTGGTAAAAACCTCTGTGGAATACAATCAGGCATCCATAAGCTAAGTTTAAGTAATTGTTACTTTTCTTGATTTATTTTTCTTCTCCTTCTTCTTTTTTTTTTTAACTTGCTTTCTGAAGGAAGTACATCATTGCTATCAACGACTATTGGCTGAGACCTTTGTATCTTGAAGGACATAGCTGGTTCCTCTTCTCTATATTAGCCACATTTATGCTACAATTACCATGCTTTGTAATTAATGACTGCTAGAACTGTGAGGACTGTGAATTTTCAGATCAGTATTTATTTATTTTTTCCTAGACAGCCCAAAGACCCTGGGTAGTTATCCTCAGAAATTCAGCAGTTACAACTTTCCTATGGTATCCAAGAGGGACCGATTCCAGGGCCACCACAGATATTAAATTCCACAGATGCTCAAGCCCCTTATGTAAAATGACAGAGTATTTGCATTTCACATATGCATATCCGCCCATATATGTTAAATCATCTCTACATCACTTGTAATATCTAACACATGTAAGTGCTATGTAAATTTTTCTTATACTGTATTGTTTAGAAATAATGATGAGAAAAAAAAAAGTCTACACATGTTCAGTATGGGCATAATTTTATTTTTGCAAGTAGCTTTCATCCATGTTTGGTTGAATCTGAGATCACACAACCCATGAATATGAAGGACCATCTGTATATATCACTGGAAGCCCCTGGTGTCCTTTCAGGCCTAATTGCCACATAGTCTTTGTTCCAATAACTGAGAGTCATGGTTTCATGGTTCTGCCTTCGACATTCTGGGGGTCAGCCAGTAAAAGTAAACCAGTGGGTAGAATCAAGTGGAATGGGCCAAAGTGGAGGGGTTTGCCAGCCTCTGAAGTAAGAGCTCAGCTCTTTGGTTTTGGAATGGAAGAACACATTTTGGTTTTAATTTTCTACTTTATGGCTCCAAATGCCTCAAGATTTAGTCAAGGATTAAGCCTGCGGTTTAACTTCCTTTTTCCTGGGAGTATGAAGTGTTTGAGTCAAGCCACCAACCCATATCCCTGCAAATGAAACCTATTTGCATTTCTCTTGTGTGTGAGCCTAGTAAATGTTGATTGCTTCCAGCTCACTGACAGAGAACCACTGTGCTTTCCATTTTGTTACCAAATAATAAAACCTCAAACAGAGGCACTGTCTCTGGGCTTAACAGGAAGCATGACTCACCCCTCTAACCACGAGAGAAGGGAAACTGCAATGATGCACTTAACTGGTTTAAAATGTTTATTACCATCAACTCCATAACATACATTAGAAGCAGCGGTCTTCCCAGCACAGTCTTTCCCAGTGAGCATGGTTCAGGTCTAAAGAGCAAGTTTACTTTGATAAAGGAATGTGTAAAATAATATACACCATGTTATACTGTTATACTGGCCCCAGAGGGAGAAACCCAGCAAAAAGATTTTATTATTAGACTTTTTTTTTTTTTTTGCCTCATTGCTTAGATACAGGACTTTTTGTTAAAATTAAAAAAAAAAAAAACAATAAAAGAAGAGAAAACAAAGCACCAACACCCCAACCAAACAAGAAAACCCACTACAAAATACACCTCACATTGCCTTTAACACTAACGGCAATATTTGGTTCGTTTCTATGTTAGCAAACTTTAAGCATGTTTGATGATCAGGATTGGGTTCTGTGATTCTTTAATCATCTCAGGTTGTTTATTTATTTGTTTTGTCATAGGAAAATGACTGCAGCAGTATCAGGATGCCGATTTCTAACTGCAGAATAAGGGATGATGGAGCTTTTATCTTTATCCAACTATGGAAGAAAAGTACTATGTTTTACTGATTGGACAAAGTCAGAGCACATCTCTACCCCTCTCAATCACTAATCACTGAGGACAATGTCAGGAGTTAGGCCTGGACACCTCACAGTGCTAGACCTAGGAAAGTGAAGACAGACTGCATAAGCATTTACATCATTACCTAGATAAGAGGGTGTTCACTGCCACTGTCAGCTAAATTAAGGGTCCCATGGTAAGGCAGTTACATGGTGCTCACAGGGAGGAAAGCAAGGTGTCCATGCTAGTGCACAACTGAGTGTTGACCTGAGACTGAGGAGAGGTGTTAGAGACTCTAGCATTAACAAAATTCGTTTTGATATTGTCAAATCTCCTGATCTGATCCCTCAGTTGTATGTTCACTTTTGTTTTACAGAAGACATTTTCTTCAGAACTACTCCTGGCCTTTTGCTTTGTGTTCTTTCTTTCTTTCTTTTTAAATTCAAATCTGGGTTCTGCAACCTCATTCCAACACCAAAAATAATTCAGTCGTTTTAAATGCCATATGGAATAAATAAATATTTCAAAACAAATCAAGCTTAATTCCCTGTAAAAATTCTCAGCATTGGTTACTCTGATTAAATATGTAAGCTGCAAAGGCCAAGGCTATTGGCAGGCCTATAAAGGAGAAATGAAAGGAATTAGAAAGCAAGAGACTGAAGTCACTTTTTGAATTAGAAAGTGATGGCAGAATTGTTATTTTTATAACTTCCTAGAATTAAAAAAAAAAATAATGGCTTGCATTTGAAAATTGGCTGGTGATCACAGCCTGGCTGGCTGAGCAAGGGCACATGTACTGTGTACTTGAGAGAGTGGATCATCCACAGCGAAATTTACATTAGTACACATTGAAAATAACCAAATTGGGAGGGAAATACTACTATCAGCTCAATTCAATTCAAGGAACAAATATTGATTCAGCAAGTTTGGTTCCAGGCTTGGCATTGAAGGGAGATCTTAAAGAAGAGGAAGAGATTGACTCTATCATTCAGAAGCTTCCTTTATTAAAGAATTGAGCTAGTTATCTAACATTAAAAATAATTTGAAAAATATGAGCTCTATTTTAGACGTGGGGGTGGATTCGGCAGTGTTAGTAGTGGTATCTAGTGTGTATAAGGGAATTAATGCACGTTGTACAGTGGGGTCTGTGACTTTGTGTTATCAAAACTAAAGCAAAACATTATAATTTTTAATTTACTAATAAAGTAAGGGAAGAACAGAAATGTTTACATATCTTTCTCAAAAATCCTGTTCCCAGCCAGGCATGATGGCACATGCCTGTAATCCCAGTGGCTCAGGAGGAGGAAGCAGAAGAATATAAGTTCAGAGTTAGCCTGAGCAACTCAGTGAGACCCTGTCTCTAAATAAAATATTTAAAAAGGTCTGGGGAAGTTACTCAGTGGTTAAGCATCCCTGGGTTTTAGCAAAAAAAAAAATGGTTGATAATCATTATTTCTGGGTGGTGGATTAAATGTGACCTCTAGTTTCTTCTACATATATTCTGAAATTATTGCAGAGGATTTGTATTTTTTACAATCAGAAAAATACTATGAATCTATCAGGAAGTAATTTTCAGTTGTTTTCTTCCTTACTCGTAGAGTGGTCGGCGTCTCTCAAGGCACACAGGGGAT
>NW_025999905.1:6383664-6412238 GCF_001458135.2 Marmota marmota marmota | reverse complement strand
AAAAAAAAAAAAAAAAAAAAAAAAAAAAAAAAAAAAAATCCTGTTCCCAAGTGGCAGAGCCAATAAAGTGAGGTTTTCTATTGCACTGTAGTGAGTCTTTCCTCCTGCATCATGCAGTCTCCCAGGACCATTTTCTGGGTTAAGAGTTTGAACATCTTGCAAAAACATCAAAATCAGAGAGAAGGCAAGAAAAACTACAGTCTTTACCTCTGGGGTGATGTCATTGTGGAATCAATCTCTGGCCATATTTTAATAACCCCCAAAATAAAAGAGATTTGTGTTTGCTATGAATATATGTGTATATTAATTTTTCCTCACCATCCTAAAGGAAAGGAAATTGCTCTATCTTACATAAAGACAGAAAGAGAGTTCATTCAATACTTGTTCTGCAGATGTGGACTGCCAGCTTTCCATTAGTTATCAGAGAGATGTTTACTAAGAGAAAGTTTCTGTCCACAAGAAGTTCATAATTAAACAGGAAACACAAACTTATAGCCAATTGCAATACAATAGGTTGGTGTTATAAAACAGAAATGCATAACTCACTATGAGAATAAAGAAGTGGGAAGAAAGGGAAATGTGGAATTCTGAGGACTACAGATGATTACATTGAGGATTGAAGGATTTACTCAGCTGATAAGAGAATCCTAGGCAGGAGAAACTTCATTTACAATGATACAGAAAGAGCTTGTCACTTTGGCTGAATTTAGGCTTCACACTGGATTGGAATGAAATTTTGGTCTTTTTTTCTCCATGTCAATGGTATCCAAAATTTTAAAAGTGAAACATGTCAGTGAACATTTCGAATATGAACATCTGAGATATATGTCTTTCTGAAGTTGTCACTGATGCCTCACATTATAAATATAGGTAAAACTCAACTTGTGTCTTATTTTTAATAAACAGTAATGGCAACAATAATAATTGCTGCCATTTATTGATCAAGGAATTTTCTTCCAAAATATTCTACCTGTTTTCAGTAAATTAACTTACATACCATTTGCAGCAACCCTATAAAATAAGTATTGCGAACAATTCTGTTTTTTAATGAGAAAAATTCAGGTGCAAATACATTTTAACTCCTTCTACCCATAGTCCATGGATCATCTTGCACTCAAGAACTCTTGTTAGCAGATACCAGAGAAAACAAAGTTATTATAGAGATCTGATATAATTGTAACTTTTAGGGACCTGTGTGAATATGCTGATGAATATTAGAGGTGCTGGAAAGTGTGTGTGTGTGTGTGTGTGTGCACGTGTGTATGTGTGTGTGTGTGTTTATGGTGCATGTATTTTAAGGGGGGCAAGAATCAATGTTAATGTTGTTAAATATTCCTTTCTTCTGTGGGTTTTGTTTTTATTTCTGTAATTAAACAACCTCTCTGGATCTTTATTATTTCTTTACTAAACTTCATCTTTATCTGTTCCTGTTAAGATGGTATTGTAGAGAGGTAATTTCTTGAGTGCTAGAAACTGTGGGGAAGAAAAATAATGTCTTTCCCTTACTTAGTTCATGGCTGAGGTCCCCTTAACAAGGATAGATTTACAAGAGAAAAGCAAATGAATTTACTTAATGTAAGTTTTACATAGCATTGAAGTCTTTGTAAATGAAGATTGAAAGAAAGAGGGAACCCTGGAGTGTTTCTGTTTTTGTTCTATCTTCTTTGGAGACACTATATTGCCCAGGTTGGTCTTAAACTAATGGGCTCAAGTAAGTCTCAGTCTCTAGAGTGCTAGGAGTAGGATGTGTGCCAACATACCCAGCTTAACCCTGTTTTTTAATGAGAAAAATGCAGGTGCAAATACATTTTAACTTCTGCTACTATTCTTCTTCTATTATGCTTAGGTTTGATAAAAAGTGCACAGCTGTGCAGCCATGTGACTGACAAACAGGATATAATCTAATGATAGTGAAATGGGGGAACTAAGCAAGGCCTGTTTCGTCAGGCTTCTATCCTGTGACTTCAGAGATAAAAGTGTTCCTTTATTTTGGGTACAGGGAGGGCACCTAGGGACTGAGATTCTTACATCCTACTTCAGGGGAAAGTCAGAGAATTCTTTTATGCCTTGCTTCAGGCAAGAAGTGTGAAAGGAGGTGAAAATAACCTTCTTTTTTCTGCTGTTTTCTCAAATGGCATAATACCATAATTTAGGGTAGCATGTCCTGAATTCTAGCAGTGGTAACATAATTTCCTCCATTAGCTGAAATCAATGTTTTGGGGCTTAAAATGTTTTACTATTCCTTGAAGCCAATGGCTTTAAAAAGGCTTTCAAAAGTTTTATTGATTGGGAAACTCTGTGTTGTTGTTGTTTTTTTCTTTATTTTTTTTAAATAGATTTTTCCCAAATTATATATTTGTGACACCTCCAATGTAGAAAATTTGAGGCAAAAGAAAAATAAGATTAAAAAATCATGTATACGTATTCTATTCCACCTTCAAAAAAAAAATACTGTTTGATGTACCTCCTTTGCCAGTCCCAGGATACCCATCATCAGTTCTAGAGAGATTTGGCCCTCTAGGTAGAGCCCTACCTCTTTCACTTCCCAGTCTCTTCCAGATTATCACATTATTTATACATGGGAATTTAGCTTACTTTTTGCAATTTCAAGATATTTTAATTCAGCTAGATTTCATTTACATCTAATTATAGATCTTTAGATAAGACAAAATTTCCTCCCTTTGTAAGAGAAATTTTCATAATTTCTTTTAAAAGACAACTTTTTTTTGACAGTGCTTTGCTATAAATCCCTTTCTTTCGTATCTTCTAAATTAAACTTAGGTTTGTTGTAAAGTCCTTGAAAGATACAAAAACAACCTGTTATTTCATCCATTCCATTGTAAAAGATGCCTGCCCACGATAAAGGGAAACCAGTTATATAGACATTGAAGTGAAATGAAATGAACTGAGGCTCTTATAAAAACATGTATGGCTGCAGTACTAGGGTTTGTACTGAAGATGGAAAGACCACAAAGCAAATATGCATAAGTCAAGTAGATGTGCAATATGTGGTCTGATGTGTCTGTAAATGTTGACTATGGGCAGGGTAATCCTGGCTGTTCTAGGGTGTTGGTACCTTGGAGAAAAGTTAGAGGAAGGCAGGCAGAGAGACTAGAGACTAAAATCTGAATATGAGGGACCTCAATGGCATATAGAGAATTTAAGATTTTTTTTTCTGGACACCAGCAGACAAGCTGGATTAAAATCCTAATTTACTAATTTAATCAATAATTATTGCTAACATTATTTTTTTTGCCTTGAGTTGCACAGGCATTAGTAGTAGAGTCAGATTTAAAACTTGGTGTTCTGACCTCAGAGACCACATATCTGACAACCCCACTGGAAAAATTTTCCAAGTGGGGAAGATCTTGTGTAACATTAGGAACATAGGCTCTGGAGGGTGATATGATCATGTTTGAGATCTTCTCAGGGAGTTTGCCAAGTCAAAATCTTTCAATAATAGGACAAGGAAGTTATATGATTGTTTTCACTGTGTTGAAATTTGCATTTCTGGTATGAAATCAATGTTGGATAGTTTTCCTGGTTCCTTGGCACAAATAAAAGTAATGGCACCAAAATGTGCTAATAGTGCATAAAAATGAAAGAAAACTTACTAAGTCTTACTCAATTACTCATTGAGTTGAGTATTTAAGAAGAAATAAGAATTACTCATATACAATAGCTGCTAAGTATCTAGGCACAAGAATTCTTTCAAGGAAAGGTACTTATGTGGTTATTTCTGCTGCAAACTGAAATAATCACAATTTTTAGGAAATTTGGTTGTCCTTGAAAAAATGTCTGACACAAAAAAACTATGACTATGACTATTCAGAGGTGGGCAATAGATAAATTTTCTTTAACATGGAGGAAGGGAACTTATTACTTCATAGAAAAAACTGATAGGTGTTACTAATAGTAAAATTTATGTGTTCAAGAGATAATCAGAACTTTTATAAACTTATATTCATCATTTACTATACCTAATACTTAGAAACTTTTCTGATGAAATTGAAGGTAATTGATAAATGTGGTTTTTAAAATACAAAATGACCTGTGGTGATATTTGGAATTTCTGTATAATTTAATAAATTAATATGTTCCAAATGGCTAACAAATGATGTTATAAAGATTTGTATGGATAATAGTCATATTAAAATGCTTGATAAATCAATGGATTTAAATGTAATGCATTGTAAAGTTTATAGGATTTCAGATACAATATTGAAACTGATTTTTAACAAACTACTTTTTTTTGAGTTCTGCTGTGAAATAATAGTCACAGTTATGTGAAAAGGTTATTAAGATACTCTTCCATTTTTTTTCATTGTATAACAATATGCAGCAAGGTTTTCCTTATTTAATTAAACCAGTACAACAGTTTATATCAAATTGAAAGCAGGAGCAGACATGATAACCTAGTATCTTTTATTAAGTCAAACATTAAAAAGATGAATAATCATTTAAAATGACATCCTTTTATTAAATATTCCTATTTTTGAAATTTTGTCACATTTTATAAAAATATGTTATTAGTATATTTTGGGTTATTATTTTTAAAATAATAAAATTTAATTAATAAAAATATTTTTAGAGTTTCTAGGTCTTAAAGCTAATGTGGCAAAATATTCATAAGAATACCACAAGTATGCCAAAGCTTTATTGGGTGAAAAATTATTATAAAGAGTGTGGAAGCTTCGTGTAACCACATGCTAAAGAACAGTTTTCTTAGATTTGAGACTTGGTCAGATGCTTAATTGCTGTGTATCTTTGAGTGAAGCATTGAATTCTATTTAGTTTTAATTTCCACCTCTAAAAATGGTCATAATAACTGCTTTTTGAGAAAACTCTTATTTCAGGAATAACAACAGAGATCCAGGAGGCTCCTGATAAAAGAGGAGGATACAAAATTGAGAGAAATTCCTGATGAAGTACATGATGAGTTAATGTCAATTTTCTGAATGTGATGATTGTGGAAATGGTATTGTACTTTATCATGGTAGAGAATATAGTAGGACTATGTTTGGGAGCCGAGGGAGGAGAAATGACTTCCAGTTTGAACATGCTGCTTTGGAATATGCAGAGAACATACATATTGATTTGGGTGTTAAAAATATGGGTCTCAGGGAAGTGGATGGGGCAAAGGATCTGAGTTTTGTAGGTATTAGCAGCTTCATTTATCAATTCATGGAACAGGCAAAATCTTTTTAGGGAAAATATGCATATAGACAAAAATAGAAAAATGAGAATGATTCTCATTCTTGAGACAGGTAGAGTAAGATAAGCATATATACTTTATATATGGTAGCAGCTTTAAATTGTCTGTCATTGATGTTGAAGTAGGCAGAAGAGTAGCTGATGTTGATCAGAGTAGAGGTGTGGGGATTTACCTTGCACAATAGACAATTTGGTAATAAAGGGGACCTGGTAAGGATTATTACATTATGATAGGTACTCTAGCAAATATTAGATATTACCTAATTACTATTTTGAATAGTCCTAGGGTAGGTTACGGGGGAAGTTTCTCTAAGCTCTTTGGGAAGTAGACAAGAATAACTTATGTACAAATCAATTAATTGGTATCATGTTTGAATTTAAAGAAATTTCTGTCATCTAGGGAAGAGCCATGCCTTGGAATAAATCCATAGACAGGGCTAACCATGGTCTGAAGAGCTTGGTGGCCAGCCTCTGGGCTGGCCCTCAGTGGTCGCCATCTGATACTTCTTTTCTTGTTTATTTCCCCTAATTTGCATGAACAGATCCTGATAAACTTGCTTCTAATGAATTTCACAGAAACAATGATGTGCTGCTTCCACTGTTACAAAAAGACAATGGTTTACATCTTGAGCCCTCTTTCTTGCTTTTACATTGCTTTCTAATTAAAGGAAGAGTCCAGATGTTTACTGCCAGTCTCTGGTCGACTTTGGCTTCTTCAACTGAAGCCTCTACTTAGTATATTGTGACATTTTTCTCAACAATCTAAAAGAAAATCAGCTACCAGGTAGTGAAATTCTATTTTGAATAAACAAACCTCAAGTTTTAAGGATATATGCTTTTATATTCACTGTCTTAAGCAAATGCATTTGGTGTTTTGTTATTCATATTTGGGATTATGAGAAACATTTGTGCAACTTATCTACCCACCTGTTTGTATTCTGCTGATAAAGACCATTATGTAAACAGTTACAGTGAATATTTAGTAAATTTCTTAATCCACAGTTTCAGAGCTTTCAATCCACTAATCTGATGGTTTACAAACTATATATCTGTCCCCTTCCAAACTGAAAACTGAGATAAGAAATAACACTTTTCTAAATTTGAAGATGATTGTTCTTTATTACATATGCAGATTTTTTCTTCCTTTTTTTTTAAAAAAAAATTTATGACAGTGCAGTGGTTGATCCAGGGCCTTAAAGATTTCAATCAAATGCTCTACCACTAGGTTAAATCCCCACCACCCTCCTATTTCTTAATTGAGCTTTGGATGGAATAAAGTTTGATTTATTTTTCTATCTACCCATTTATCTATCCATTCATCTGCCTAATTTAAGTATACTTGTAAAGCAACAGGTTCTCCTTTGCAATCAACTCTCTACTATCCCCATTCTAAAAGAAAAATGGAGATTTTTTTTAAATGGAAAAGCATGTGTCTTAATATTATTTATTTAAGTTCTGTAGTTATTGTGAAATTTCCATAGGAGGTAAATATCAGTGAACTTTCTTTACTTCTTCCTCCCTTTCCTCACCTTTTTTTTTCTTTCTTCTTCCTTTCATTTGAGAAATGCATACATCCGTGAAAAACAGACATACAATACTGGGTTTACATCATGTGTGTGCACACATGTGTGCACATGCTTTATCTCCCATTGAGTTTACATGCAAGCAGATACTAGCCATCAAATTGCAAGCATGTCCCCGAATTAAACATCCATTAGAAAATAAAGACTGATACTTTTCAAGCAAGTGAAAAAGGTGCTATTCAAATGTTGATGGCATTAAAAATGACACTCATCTAAATTGTTTGAACTAGAAAGTAAACTGAACAAAAGTATATTATGAATTTATTGACTCTTTCAAAACAACTGAAGGAATTGATTTGTTAAGCAAATTTTTTTCCTTTCATCAATTCTTGCTTAAAGGATTAAATCACATTGGAAATTTTGGTAAACATAAGAACTGATTTTAATGAAGGAAAAATTGGCACTTCTCATGTTCAACATCTCTAAAAAACTGCACAGAGAGTTACTTGTTGTAAAGTGGTTTCTCAGTAATGAATTTATAAAGAACCTCAGTGAGAACGGATAATACTGTTCATTTTTTAGATAGCATGTCAAATTTAGGGTAAATGATGCTAAAAATATTCTAAAATAGTTCTTAGTTGTGCTCCTATAATAAAATAATCATAGAAGTTCTTCCTTACCATCAAAGCAGATGGCTCTAATGATTTTCAAGCCATAGTTAATTCATTTGCAAACAACAAATATAGGTTGGCAAATGTGTACTGAAAGTGCGATGTTACTGTTCATAAATGCTCCTAAAGTTTATTTTGTCCTATCATTACTGGAAAATGGTGTTTACCTAAGTTAAGTTATTTGTGTGAACCATCCCTGAAACAGTGCTGCAGTTATAATAAATTACCTGCAAAGTGAATGAACATCACCTGGTTAATGTGGTTTCGGTGGTGCAATTGACCTCATGGAATCAGTGATACATCTATGTTCTTTAAATTAAAATTTTATGACAAAAGCATGTGTCTTTTTCTATTTGGAGAATATAGTTCCTTGGATGAGTTTAATGCATCCTCCATAAGATAGAAAATAGTATATGTAATAGCAATAAATTCTGAATTCTAAATTTTATACTAATAAACTTATTTGAATAGTATGAATATCAAATAAGAGATTACTGAAAACTTCCAGAGCATGTCATTCAGGATAAACTCAAATAAGCCAAATTATCTGGGCTTTTGAAATATACTACAACATTTCTATAAGTTTATTAGGTATTGTTTTCAAGTTGTTCATGAGCTCTGCTTTTAACTAGAGAATAAGCCATAAATAAATAAAATACATCTGTTCAGTTCTTTGGTAATACAAGCAACCTTCTGAAATTGAAATTGAGATTTAAAAAAAAAAAACTTTTATTTTCACAAAAACTTTGGGTTGTTTTTGTCAATATCTTTATGTCCTTAAGTTAGGAGGTGATGGGAGATTTTAATCTTGTTTGTATTATACATTACAGACAGATCTGGGGGATAAATATTCTTCCCCAGAACAAGCATTTATCACTTATTGATGTGAGTAATGCTTCCAATTAGACCACACAAGCTTTGTTTTCTTTCTTAACTGATCTTACTTAAAATATGTTTCATGATTTGTGATTGATGGTTTGCCAGATAAACCATTTAAAAGGTAGCAGGGATAGACAAGGTGTTGGGATGCCTCTGACTATAATAAATAACATGAGATACGTGTTAAGAAAACTGTGAAATTAGATATTGAAGAGCATTGATGCTTGGGGTAGTAGATGCTTTGATTCAAACTGGAATTATAAGTGAAAGAAAGTTGTACTCTAAATTGTTTAAGCCAGAGAAAATTACAAGTGGTATTGGTGATGACTGGTCACCTGTTTTGTGAAGAAGGAATAGTCAAATAAGTTTTCAGCCAACTTTTCCCATCCTCAAAAAGATTTACTACACTTTAATCAACACTTTGAATTGCAAGCTATTTATAATTCAAACTTCTTAAGAAGCTGAAAGTAGCTAAAAATATCAGTTTTCATGGTATTTTTTTCTTTGTACACTTAAAATATGTAAAATAAAATGTATTCTCTAATCATATATGCTCTAGGTAAATAAATCAAAAGGCACAAACACCTTTGTAATGCTTTAATATCTATATACTTTCAGAAATATGTTTTATTTTCTTCCCTAATCTTCCTTCTCTTAATAAGATTATATGTTTTAATAAAGTGCACAAAAATTTTCTAATAATTTTGACTCCTTAAAAATGTGTGACTTTGCAGAGAAATCATAAAAACAAGTGTTTGAATCTATAGAATTTAAAAACCAGTATTGTTCATGATAGAGTATTTTGCAACTCTGGTTGTTCCAAACAGGAATCAATTTTTAATTCATTGTTTTGCAGATATTTATATTTTCACCTTGGATATGATTATTTAGAAAAAAAAAATCTCCCTGCTTTCTAAGTACATTACCAGGAGAATATTTGCTCTGAGCTCTTTCCCAACTTGTGAGTTAATGAACTTTTCTCAAAATAACTGTCAGTTCTCATATGTGTGCCAGGTATTATTCTAGGTTCTGGAAGTAAAAAGCTGGTTAAAGCAACATCCTGAAGAACTGTAGTTCAAACCTCTTTGGTCTGCAAACCTTTCATACCATCACTTAACATGTAAAGGTGTGTGAGGTTTGTAATTTATCAAGCCCCTTTACTTAGCATGGCAAGTGAGGTATGACCTGCCATTTCCAAATGCTGGTTGTACCTCAAACCGATTGTTTTACTGTCAAGATTGTCAGACAGGGTATGATGTATGGAAATTCCATGCCTTAAAAATGTGTTATCATACTTCATTGAAAGAGAAAACATAATCTTACAAGAGCAGGCTCTCTCTGTAGGAAAATATTTAAAAGAGCAAGAAGAATTCAATATCAATTTAATATCATGTTGTGATACTGAACCAATATTTTAAAATCTTGACTTTAACACCCACAGTGAAAATTGTAGTTTGTACCTAGGAGGTAACAGTTAGGAATCCTCAGCTCTTGGAATTAAGGTTTCCCTCTGAGAACGAAATTAGACACAATTGTCACAAAGCAACTGAGATCAGCCATCTATAGAAATAACTGAACTGAAGTGATAATCCAGGGCAGAAGTGTCTCAAAACACCTAACAGCAAATTTCCAGGAGTAGGTGTTGAGTGCCTGCCTTAGCGTGGCTAAAACTGGCACATACTCAATTTGTTCGACTCTTGTCAAATTAAAAAGAAAAAAAAAAAAGAAGAAGAAGAAGAGAAAGAGTATGTTATTTAATAGAATTTTGAAAAACAATGATAGCAAAGTCTCTGGTTATGAGGCAAGGATAATTTTGAACGTCCTCCTGTTTCTTATATTTTGTTCACCAAAGAATAGCCTTATTATTAATTTAGCTATATATCTCTGTTAAGACAGGCTGTGACCCTGTCTTGATCACTGCTCTATGAGAGGTTCTTTAATACCTTTAGAGGATGAGTTTAGAGCAAATTGTGAGTTGGGCCTGGTGTTAGATGGGGTGTTGTGGCTTTTATCTAAAATATAGAGAGGAAGACCAGCCTAAGTAGGGGTCCATGGGGTGTATCTGTGGGTCAATTTCGATAGACACTCTTCAATTGATACAAGAATTTATTGAGAATCACAATGGTTAAAGAAGACTTCAGAATTTCCCTCCTGTTTCTTTACAAATGAAGAATGAATTTATAGGATGACTAAAATGCATATGTATAAGGATGTATGTATCTTATGTGCTCTCTGAGTAATAGCGGCTTACTGTTTTATCCTTAAGGTGATACCATCTTTTAATTTATGCCTCGATTTTCATCAAATCAGTTGCTTAAGGCTGTTCCTCAAACAGGGAACTTTTGAGCTTGTAAATTTGTTCAAGAGATTTTGTACATTAAAGGTCATAAAATCTTTCAGTGTAATTTGTGATTTCATTCCCAAAATGCTCAGAATTCAGAAGCTTTTGGTTTTCTCAGTTCTGAGAAAGCTCATTGCAAAGGTGGGGCCTGCATAATCTCTTGGCCAGGAAAAGTTCCACATAAAAGTTCCACCATAACCTGGACTATGTTTCCAGGGTGCAAGATAGACCTTAATGATTATTAAGAGTATGGATCTCGTGATGATCTTATATTCTTCTTCCATCATTCCCCCAATATAGAGGCAGTGACTTGGGGTAGCATGAAAGGCTGATCTCATCTATCAACAAGCATGCTCTGATCAAACCCATTAGTATAATCTCGTCCCTCCTGATGTAATGACTGTTTCACAGAGTTTACCCTAAGTATAGCTTTTTATAATATTTCCTTGTCTATGAAATTTATTTAGGAATTGACAATCCCAGCCATAGAAACCTGAGTAGATGATGTTGACTGGGGAAAGAAAGCTCCTGACCCTTCTGAGAGAGCTGGCTGCAGCCTGCAGTTTCTGTCTTTGAGGAAGGTGTGGTATGTGGGTATTGTTCTTGGGATGGTGGCAGGCGTTTAAACAATCTTAGGATGAGGAGAAATGGACAAAATGAAGTATCTTAATGACATATCTACCTTTGCACCATCCACATACATAAGGTAGTACAGACTCTTTTTGATTAAGCCCATTTGCTTTTGATTCTGTTTCTTTAAAGCAGAATTCTTAGTGAGGTTCTGCCTGGTGTGCCTGACATTAGTGTGGTCCTTTCTCCCATTTCATTCTCGGGTGAGCACGGTTGCTATACAGTCATTGAATTCAAGCCCAAATACCCATTCTTAGGGTTCCACTTTGGTGAAAAATGGTAATTCTTGCCCGGTGTCAATCTTAACATTGTAGGACGACGAAGATGATTAACAGTTTAAAGTTTGATAAAGAAGTGAACATTATGACATTGTTGCAAGAAAAGGATCATAAAATATGCTCAAAACAAAGCAAGTGGCCTCAGTATTCCAATAATTTACATGGAAGACTGGCTGAAAATCATTCATAGAGCTATGCATTTGTAAACAGATTCCCTGCCACACTGTGACTTTTGTCTCACCTTGAATGGATACTATTAATTTCTATTTCTTTGAGATTCTTTGAACTATATCATTCTCATTATGGGGAATGTCATGAAAAAAGGCAGCAAGCCTCTGCATGAAGAGCTGTGAAACTCATTCGTGAGTAACAGCAATCAACTCGTTTATCTAACACAGTGCCCACAAGGATGATGCAAAAGTATGAAATCCAAGCAAAACAAGAAAAATCTAAAACAGGCCTGGAGGAGTTGTGCCTTCTAAATCCAACTGGTGGAAGACAGGCCAGAATGGCACATCTGGAGCTATGACACCAGCATTGGTTTTAGTGGGAATAGTTTAGCCTTAGTCTTCACTTCTGGTGCCAGAAAAACAGCTGGCATCATGAAGGGAATCTGGGGTAATGAAGTAGGAGAGGAGATGTGGCATCATTTAGTGCAGAAAGATCTTGGTTTGCTGTTTCACTACAGAATGAATGCATGTGACACCAATGTGCTGCTTGGTACCCAAATGTGAATTTCCTATTTAAAGTAGTTCTTTATATCCCTGTGAACAGGGAGTTTCAGTGAGGTGAGCTAAAGAAACTAGGGTGGAATAGAAGTTGACCAGTGGCAATCAGGTCATACAGCTGTTATTTCACTTACTAATATATAAAAAACTTTATTTGAGATAGATGAACATGGAAACATTTTACAAATAACAATTCTGTTGGGAAAATTGCAGTAGCATATTTTTTCTGACTCTATGTCTTTGGACTCTGGCTAACTTGTCAGATGATCCTTCTGGCTTTTTCCAAGGTTGATACTCTCTTGCTCTATTGTCTTGATGGCAACAGTTTCATGTATAGAGAACTCTGTAATATTTCAAACACTGTCTTTATATGCCAAGGAAGGGATTCTTAAGAGCTCATTACACAGTGTTTACAAGGATATATTCTGAAACAATGAGGAAAAACAAAGGTCAGGGAAAGAAATTACAGGGTTTAAAAGTGCAAGGTACTCACTTCATGCATGTAGCATACCTTTAAATGGAAAAGGAATGCAAAATATGCTTCTGAGGATTGAACTGCTTTGCATATTGCAGGTTTACCCCTTTTGAACACATTATTATTGTAACAAATATATTCTCTCTGGAAAAATTCTTATTCTTAGATGTTATATTCTTTTCTTCTTGTCTTCCCAACAGACTCACTTCTAGAAGCTAACTTAAATGAAAAATGACATCTATTAGGGACATGGGGATTCCTTCCAGTAGCTGAGCTACCAATTCAAATTTGTGATTTATTTCTTTAAAAACAATCTATAATTTTTTAAAACTCAGAAAGTTCACTTTTTTCCCTAAAATATGATGAAGAGAATTTGGAGGTTCTTTTTAATGGTACTGGGGGTTGAACTCAGGGCCTCATCTGTGCTGGGAAAGTGTTCTACCACTGAGCCACATCCCTGTCCCTGAGAGAATGTTTTATCAGTGACAGTGCCTGGAACTGAAAGAGATAGACTTTAGAAAAATAAAGAGCTAGATTGTAGAAGAATAAATATGGAAACGAAGGAAGCTACATTTATTGAAATAATCAACACCAAGCAGTGGTCAGAAAAGTTATTGAGTTCTACCTCATAGTTTCTGTATTAAGAGAAAATTAAGACTTCTAATTAAGCTTCACACTACATCTTTGAATTAGGGAATATGGGTATTATCTCAATTTTACAGATGAGAACATTGAAATTTTTTGAACATGATTAAATAGTTCTAGCTAAAATAAATAAAACATACATTCATGTGCTTCTATTATGCCTCATTAACAATACCATATTTAATTTGTCTAATTTGATTCTTCTAAAGGAATAATGTCTGAAACTCAGTGGCTTAATAAAAAAAAAGATATTTCTTGTTGTCATTGTGTACCCAACATGGTTTGGAAGGGAAGGCATCACACCTTTTCACAGGGGCTTAGATAATTGCTTATTGCAATTATAACAAGAATAAGAAAGGGGAGAATTGTTCACTGTCTTTTTAATCATTCATTCAGCTGTGACAACATTTTACTGGCTAAATCAAATCACATCTAACCTTTAAAGGAGTCCACATTTAATTGTATGGAGGCAGAGAATTATAAACTTACTTTGTGTTTCAGAAGAAAGAAGGCAAAACTATATTTGGAAGCATCTTAATGTTCACCCCAGTCCTCCACAGTCTACCACAGTCTATATTATCCTCAGAATACTGATAGGTTAGATAACTCACCAAGACTTAATGTTTCCTGACTTCTCTCTGCTATTCTTATCACTATGTGGTCTCTTATCCCCAAATGATGGATCCGAAGTTTGGCTTGATGAATTTGAGGTTTAAAAACACTACAACTAATTACCATATAACGTTTGTTTGTTTGTTTGGTTGGTTGGTATTTAACAAATACTTCCAATCAAAGGCTTGAAATGAACAATAATGACTACAGCAGACAGGCTCTTTTTATCATATTGTCTCTTTTAATCTTCCTCCTAGCTGATTACTTCTTTCATGCAAGGACTTGAGACTTGGCAATTTTAACTCATAGCTGTTATATTCCTATCACTCTTGGTTGCAAAAAAATAATAGAAGCAAATAAAAACTCTCATTGGTAGGTTTTAAAACATAGCACATATAAGGAATTTAAAAATAGACAAAGTGTTAAGAAGGTAAAGAAACTATATAATTAGAGAAATCTCAAGACTGAAGAGCAAAATATGTTGTTACTCTGTATTTAATTCAAAAGTCATGACTTATCTCAGAAAGATCTGGGTTCTGAAGTGCTCCAACCCATCTGGAAGGAATCTTCCAATACCCAACCAAAATTTGGTCAAGAAGAATAAAATTCATGGAGGATTTTACCAGAGAACAGAATGTTGAGAAACTCAATTAATTGGCTGAGCAACTGATGCATTATCACGACTAGGAATTCTTGTTCTCTTCAGCCCCTGGACATATAGCCTATGCTTTGAAATAGGCTATGGCCTGAATGTGTGGTCATACTAAAATTCATATGTTGAAACCTACTCACCACTATTTTAAGGGGTGAGAGCTCTGACAGGTGGTCAAGGCAGGAGTGCAGAGATTTCAAGTATAAGATTAATGACCTAGTAAAAGAAATCCTTTTTCCTTCTACCACATGAGGACGCAGCAAGAAGATAAAATGTATGGACCAGGAAATGGGTCATCTCAGATTCCAAATTCACTAGTGCCTTGATCTTGGACTCTCCAGCCTCCAGATCTGTGAAGTGTAAGTTTATGTTGTTTATAAACCACCCCATTTATGGGATTTTGTTATAGCAGCCCAAGTGGACTAAAATTTATAATTATTGTTCTTTATCCTTTCAGTTGGGTGTTATTCAAGAGACCCTGTTTCTCTCCTTAATGGTATATTCATTGTATTGAGACTGTTTAATCATATTTCATTGCATACCTCTATATAATAACTGGATGGAGTTTTGAGTTGTCTCCTGATAGGATTGAGTGAGACTTTCTGGTTGTATATGGGATGGTTGCATGATGTAAGCCAGGCAGTTCTGAATGTTTATTTTGGGAGAGTAGTGTGAGTGGATACTAGCAACCAAGGAGCAAGACAAAATAAAAAACATTTATATTTTGATCTGCTGCCCAGAAATTCTGTGGTGTAGGCCTTTCTCCTCTTCCTATTTTTAGTGCACATGGCTTAGATAGACTGGTAATTCCCACTTCCATTTTCCATTTCCAAACATGGGTAGAAGACTTAGACTTGGTCAGGGAAGTGTCACCCTTCTGACCTGGCATTGGTTTGAGAATGATCATCTATATCCAAAGAGAATGAGGAGAGGCATATTCAGGAAATTGGAGTAAACTCTGAGGAAAACATGCTCATTTCTATGAAATTGTCACAAGTAAGTATAGGATTTTTGGTGGACTTTGCCACTTTCACTCCAAACACCAAATGTTCTGATTTTCATAATCATACATGTATATGAAAATCACCTATTTTGTTATTACATGAAATGTTTATTTCATATTATTATATTATTACATTAATATCATGTAGATGATTATTATTCTTATCCTATGAGTTTTCAATGAAAATTCACTTAGATGATGTTTATATAAACATCAATCCGTGGGTTTTCTAGTTTGGAATAGGTGCACATTAAGTTTTAGGTAAAGATGAAATATAAAGATGATATAAGGAGTCTGATTCATAGTGGGATGGGGAGCAGGAGCATGGGAGGAATAGACAAACTCTAGATAGGGCAGAGGGGTTGGAGGGGAAGGGCGGAGGAAAAGGGTTAGAAATGGTGGTGGAACATGATGATCATTATTATCCAAAGTACATGTACAAAGACATGAATTGGTGCGAATATACTTTGTTTACAACCAGAGACATGAAAAATTGTGCTCTATATGTGTATTACAAATTTTAATGCATTCTGCTGTCATATATAAAGAAACTCAAAGAAAAATAAAGATGGAAGGAATAGAGAAATTTCTGATATCCAATGGATTACATTTTTATAAAAATGAACTATTGTGGAAATTGATTATTTATTCTTTATTATTACTGCTATATTTGTAATACTCACTATTAAACTAATCAATCACTACAAAAATATCATCTTCATGATGTACAAAGGATATGAGAAACACAGCAATGTTTGTACAGCAGTAGGAAGGTATTGCACATGTTCATGATATCTCTAAGGCCCACAAGTTTTAAAAGTTCTTCAACATAGTGTTAGTGTAGCATGAATTTTATTTCATTTAAATGTTTTGAAATCACTTCATTATGAGTGGAATAAATACCTTTGTAAAAATAGTATTATATAACAAGAGCACCATATCCCCTTGAATAATGCTGGTATTTCAAAATTTTACGAGTGAGATTCATCAGAAAGTATTAAAATGCTCTGTGCAAAGGATCATTTTAAAAGAATAATTCATCCCTGTGCAACTCTAATGTCACTCCAAGCAGTCTCTGGAAGCACTATTGTCCTAATTTCAATTCACTAAAACATATAGGAAGCAAAAACAAAAACAAAAAAAAAGAATTAAGAAATTTTAAATATAAAGTAAAAACTAAACTTCCCCTCAACAACAAAAAAAATGAGGTAGCAGATTAGGTGCTGGTAATGAGTATCAAAAACAAAACACCTGCTACTAAACTCGAACTATCGTCTTAGTTACCTGGGTAACATCTCTCATATAAAGGCTCTTTCTTCATTTTTTCCTACAGGAAAAGAACAGAGCAAATCTCCACCTAACTCCAAGACTGATGCTTTTACTTTAAGAGTCATAATTTAGACTGGGATCTCAAGGTACAGAAACTTAGCATTGAGGCAAAATATTAGAATATTTATTAAATTTTTTTTTCAAGATTAATGGTACTGGGAACCAGAAAATTTGTCAAGTAAATATTCGTTGCTAGTCTTCTTTCTGGAACTTACACAAAGTGATTGGAAACTGAAAAGTGCATTCACTGCTTATTAGAGTTCTCTTTTTCTTTTGTACAAACCATGGATTCTTATAAGCGTTCAAATCAAGAACACTTTGCAATGTGTTCAGTATAGAACACCCTCCATCAAGTTCAGTTCCATTTTGACTAAGAATAATGATTCAGTTTCATTGGTCTCTGTTTTGTGAAGTTAGAAATAAAAGAGGAAAAGAGTAAATAGGCCTAAATACCAGACCCTAGATTCTCAAAAGCCTCAAATGATACTCTTCTTATCTTCCAAGAGAAAAATAGAGGTTTCTATAATTTTTTTAAGATAATGCAAATGTTTTCATTAAGCCTGATTTTAAAACTGGATCACACAGCCCAGAAAGAGGACGTAATGAGAGGAGAGGGGCAGCAGAAAATAGAAAACAGAAAAGAAATATTTGATAAATCCTTTTTCTCCCCTCCTCTTTTTTTTTCCCCCTGAGTTTGGCATTTAAAGATCCAAATTATGACATTAGAATTCCTTTGAGGCTAGTCTAATTCAGATCATCAAAGCCACTGGATTCATGAAGTCTTAATTGGAAAGACTTCAGAGATTAGCCAAACTAAGCACTTTCCACACACTTTGATTTGAAAACACATTTCAGTGGAATATGTAGTTTTTACAGAGTTTGTAGAATTTTAGTTTTTAAAATAATTTTTGAGTGTCATATGGTAAAACTATTTTAAGTAAGTAGGTAAATGCAATATACATAGAGATCTTGATTACTAAGTTATTTAAAAATATAAATACGTAAGTATAATCCTAAGAACAGAAACAATTAAAAAATACAATTTTCTATTTTTTTATCAAAATTAGTTTTTAAATTTAAATTTTATTTAAAATATCACAATCTATTGAAAAATAAGTTTAACAATCTAATAATAGTGCATATTTGTCTGTGTGAATAAACAGCAATTAAAATATACAATTTAAATATTTATGTTATGAGAAAAAGCTACTATTATGACCTGATGTGAAGAATTTTTGCCTGAAGCTTTAAGAAATAAATAATGGGTTTATTTTACTATTAGTTTTTTTTTCTAATTAGATAAATAAGAGATGATTCAAGCTGTTATTTGAAAAATCTGCAAATAACATATTGCATGCAGGATAACTTTCCCCCCATAATTCAAAGCCATATTTAATAATCATTACATTAGTTTATGCTTCTTAAATCGATTTTTGATGTACTAAATATACACAAGAATTTTCATCTGATGAAGGGAAAATTGAACAGAATTTGCAGAATTATATCATTATGCCCCTAGTTTCCTTATTGCATTTCAACATCAGTGTTCATTGTGCTTCCTGCCTTAAACAAATGGTCAATTATGGATTATAAATTAAAGAATATTTGACTGAGAATTAAAAAAACAACAACAATGTGCTGTTTAAAATTCATGTACTAGCCACTGGTTATCAACTGAATCATAAACTAAGTGACTGAGTCAGGAGCCAGCTCATTTATCCTGCCCAAAAGACTGAATATATTATACAGTCACTCATGGCAGGTCTTAAGCTTCTCTCATCAAAAGAAAACATTCTCTAAATATTCATTTTGTTTTTTATTTAAGTGATAGATATTGCAATAACTATCACTATTATCTTTAATTATATGACTGTTAGGCTTGTGTATCAATGTTTGGAAAAATATGATTACAAGTCTAAATTCTTCAGTTTCCCCAAAGAGATCCAGAATTGGTGCCTTTACAAAGTGATTAAGGGTAGTTAGATATTTAGCATGAAAAACAATTCATCAATAGTTATTATCATTATTGGTATTAGTTTTAAAATTATTTTATTATTCTTGATTTACTTACGAAAAATTTGATTCATGCTCTATTATTATTAAATTAGAGTAATAAAGAAAATTTTGTTTCTCTCCTTCAGGTAACTGTATTTTTATTCCCAATGTCAAAGCTCTAGCAGATTTTGGATTCAAAGTGGCATTGCTAGCATTTTCTATTTATGAAGATTGTCTATTTTCCTCTCTGATTCTGTACTAAACAGTATACATAAGCTTTAAATCCTAATTACCTCACTAACTTCTGCCATCCCATTTATATAAACTCAGAATTTCTGACATTAATTTGTCAAAAAAAATTAGTAATTTGAACTTAACAGCTGCTTTGAAAACATAAAAGAATGAGATAATTATTAGTTTCCTGAATACTCAATGTTTTGCACATAGAAGATCCCAGAGTATGAGAAAGTATGAGAGTATGAGAAAGAAGCTTGTACTTTCCATTCTTAGTTTTGTTTCTTTTGTACTATGCATATAAAAGCCCACCAGGAAAGTAGAAATCACAAAATGTTTAAAACTGAGGAAAACCAATACTCAGAGTATATTGTCCAGTTGATAGAAAAGCTAAGATGCTATTTAGAGACTAGTACCAGCAGGAGGCTGCTGCCATCCACTGGTGTAAGGGTCAGGTATATGGAATCCAGGAACCTGGCAGGACTCCATGATCCTTACTGAATCTGTGGAGAAGATGATGATGGTATCCAAGGCAGTGAGATATGGTTAGAGATACCTTGTCTCTGTCTACCTCTTGCTTCCAATCTCTTACTAGTGCTCCATATTGATCAAGCTGAAATACAAGCAGCTTCCATTTTTTCTCCCTGTTCCCCCTATTCCACACTGGGAAATGTTCTTATGATAGAGTGTTAGGTAGTAGGAAAGTTCCTGTAATTCTGTTTTCTTTCTTATTCTTTTCTTTCTTTTTATGGACAATGGAGACGATGCTATTTACCTCTTGTTCTGGGGTTGCAGTATACTTGGTGCAAAACTTTTCAAACATTTAATGTGATTCATTATTTTCATAAAGTGATGACTCAATAGGTTGTGATCTTCTTGAAGAAAGAAGTCATTGTTACATTTTAGTGCTGGATATTATCTTGTATAAGCCATGTACCATTTGAAAACAGAGCTGTGAAGAAATCAACCTACTAGCTCCCATAATTAAATGATACCTGAATAACAAAAACTTGGCATAGAAGGCTAAATGTCCAAGGCATTAGTGTCTGTGCCTCATAGCTACATACCTTCCAGATTTTGAACTCTTTGCTGATGTCATTGCTAGCCTCACATATAAGAGGCCCACTGTATTCTTTAGTAAACTCAATCTTTAACACCTGAGTGCTAAAAGAAAAAAAAATATCTCTATACGATCAGGCTACAAAGTATAGTTCTTTCTTATACACACACAAATTCTACTGTTGATTTTGGTGGATTTGGTTTAATTTTATTCTTGTGTCATAGCTCAAGAACTGCCTGCTCAATTAGTATGTATCAAGAAAGGGCAAGTATTGTCCCACACTTGCCATATGATTCCTTAGAATCGTGGCCTTTACTAGACATCACTAGATTATAAACCTAAGTGTATTGATTTTTCCTCCCTCCCTTAGTCTAAGGAAATATTTGCAAAGCATTAGGAACAAAGGGGTGCTAAGGTGTCCCTTAGCATTCACTGGCCTTTCTGGCTGGACTGGACTTGATGTAGAATGATATTGAGGCCACTGCAGAAACAGGGGTTTCTATCGACTCTGGCTTCTGATTTTGAGGGACAGTTGTAATCACCTCAAATCACATTTCCTACAAATAAATGTGTCCAAAGTAAGCTCTGTAAATGAACATTAGGCCACATAGTTTTCCTTCCATGTGTTTGTTTATTCAGCAAATGTTTATTTGGTGCCTGCCCTTGTCCTGTATTATGTGCTGAGAATACATAGGTCAAAGGAAATGCCTTGCATCTGGTCCTCAAGAAGCACAGAGAATTCAGAGATGTATAGACAATAAAACACAAAAGGAAACTTTTAAACAGACAATATGTGGACTGTTCTAATACAGGTGGATATCAAATGTACAATAGAGAAATTGATGAAGGCTTCACACGGAGGGCTGTGTTGGGGCTAATGAGGTGAGAAACATAGTCTAGGCACACAGAAGATTTACAAAAGGTATGGAAGCACAGAAGAGCATGGGATTTTCAAGGAGCCACAATTACCACTTTTATTGAACAGAAGACATGAACTTAGATACAGGGAATGAGACTGAAGGGGGAAACTCAGGCCAAGATGAAGTTCCTTGTGTGCCAGACTAAGAAATTTGGATTTTTTATCTTGTAAGTCATGGAAAACCAATAAACATTTTTGAGCATAGTAAAAATATTTCAAAGATTTGTCTGTTAATAATGAGAGGAGTGGGCTAAAATGAAGATTAAGTTTAAAAATGGGAAATCTAATAAGAAATAAATGCTAATAAAGTCTTTCACTTAAAAATCATTAAGTGATTTAAACAGACCTTATATAAAGAGCTAGCTAATATGAGACTGCTTGCTGTGCAGACATAGAGGAAAAAACAAATGGTCTTGCCTGGTCCCAGCATGAGTGGAATTTTATTTCAGTGATGATGAAGTAAGATATTTCAGGGGCAATAGCAGTGGACCTGGGAGGAAAAGGTTGAACATAAAAAAAATTTGAAGGTGGAATGTGGGGAAGGATGGAGTGGCTTTATTTGGTAAACAGAATGGTTGAAGAAGTAATTGGTTAAAACGAAGACATGCTGGAATAAGGCAGGCTCCTATTGTCATAGGATCAGTATCCTTACAGAAAGGAGAAATCTGGACAAGTGCACACAGGGAAGATTCAGCATGAATATGAAGGCAGAGATTGGGTGTGTGTCTACAAGCCAAGGAATGCCAAAGATTGGCAGCAAGCCATTTAAAGCTAGGAGAGAGACATGAGGCAGATTCTCCCTCACAAACCCTCAGCAGGAACCAATTCTGCCAACACTTTGATCTTGAACTTCTGGCCTCCAGAGCTGTGAGACAACAAATTTCTGGGTGGGTTAAAAAATCCAGTTTGTGTTACTTTGTTATGGCACCCCTAGGGAACTCATAGAAACATTTCTCGGTTTCCCAGCTTGGGCAATTTTATTTCATAGTCAGAAACATGATATGAACTTGATTTATTCTCATTATGTGTCATTACAAAGGGAGCTCCTCTTTTTTATTTTTTCCTTTCTTTGCTTGTGTCTCTCATAAATTCTGAAACTATTGCTTTCAACAATGAAGTTATGTAATTCTTATCAATTGGATTTGGAATTGAAAAAGGACAGAATCGTAATTTCTGATGCCAACATTGATTCTTATTTCAAACACTGTTGGTTTACTAGAGTTAAGGACTGAATCACTTGCAGAGTTTTGGTAAAAAAAATCAGAAAAAAAAAACAATTAAGAGAATCCTTTTCAATTGTTAATTTGACTGAGCCACATGGTTCTGGAACAAAATGAAAATAAAGTGTATTCCCTGCTAAAATACTTATTTGAACCACCTACCTGTATAACTTGTCAAGTGATTTGATGTTTTATAATACTTTAAACTCTATCTCAAAAAAAAAAAAAAACAGAGTCTGTTAGCACTTTCTCTTGATCTTTGCAGAATACTATGAAAATAATAATAAACCTCTGGGTAGAATAAACAATCTGCCTGTGACAATTGCCCAAGTGCCTTCTGGCAAGTCTAGTCCTTTCTGCTCTCTTTAAAGTTGCAAAGTGCAAATTGCTTTGCAGCAGTAATATATTCTGGTCAGAGTGAGGGGGAAACTATGACTTTCATTTAAAAGTTGAGGTTGGTGATTGAATCATCTGAACTTCATCAGTGGCTTTGTAAAATTGCTTTTTTTTTCCCCTAAGAAAGCAGTTTTTGCCTATAAATCAGATTTTAAATTACTATTGTCTTCTATTATTTTTCAATAGAAAATAGAGATGGGGAGAGAATATGGTGACATAATTTATGGTCACATTTTAAAGAACACATTTGCTCAGAATATAATGTGGCATGATAATGTTACATGTCCCCAAAGCCAGTGATGTGCTATTCTTTCTCTAGCATGTGATCATAAGGCACTTCCTCCTAAAGTAAAGGATGGACAGAAATTGGTCCTTTGTGACAATGTCTTTATGGAGAATTGCTTTCAAAGGACTTGAGAGGAATAGTGTGGCCATTATCTACCCTCCACATCCCAGTTCACCTTGTTTTCCTTTCTACCCACACTATTCTTAGATATCAATTCTATTAAGTAGTAATGTTGTCTCCATTCTAATGGTGACATTTCTCCAACTTTTAAAATTCAGTCTTTTACAATCAAATGAATACTAAACTAGTCAGATTAAGAAAAATTATCATGCAGTACCAGGTGTCTGATGAAATTTGACATTAGGTTTTCATTTCTATTTACTGATATTTGAGAATCTGTTCAATTACTTTAACATAACATTACACATGAACCTTCTGTTTATTCATTTATCCACTATAACATGGCTTCAAATTGTTCCTAATTGCCAAAAGAGGCCTTTCCTAATCTTTGTTTTCTGGTATTCTCTGCTGTATTTGCCATTTAGAATCTTCTGGTCCCTATTTGCTTGGCTTTTATGATCAGACATTCTCCTAGGTCTTCTGTCTTTCTTATTGCTTCTACTTTATCTCTTATTCATTTTCTTTTCATCTATATCCATTTCTGATGCCTGCTGAGCATCTCATCTACTCAACTAGTTTTATGTTTCAAACTTAAAGATATGGTTCAAACTGTCTGGAGACTTTTCTGTTCTGGTGCACTTGGCACCACCAAATGATTACCCATAAGAAACTTGAAAAGTGATTATCTTCCTTTACCAAATCTCTCTCTCATTCTGTATTTTCTGGCTTAGTTATAGGAATAACAGCCAAGAAACTTAGGTCAAAGTTTGAAATAAATTTACAAACCCTCTTTCTTTCCAATCATATTTAATAAATCACATAATACTGCTCTGATTTATAGAACTCAATCCATCTTTTCTAATCCAGCCCTATGGCCATCATCTTAGTTTACATCCTCATTATCTCATATGGCTTCTTCCTCTTTATTAGTTTCTTAATTGTTCTTCTTTCTCCATTCTTGTCCCAATCAAATCTATCTTCCACTTCGAAGCTAGACCATTCATCCTTTACAAGTAAGTGTCAATTTAAACACATAAAGCTTTGTGCCTACAGTCTTTGAATGAGGTTTCTTTTTCTGTTCTGGGGATCAAACCCTGAACCTTGAACATGCTAGGCAAGTGCTCTACCACTAAGCTACATCCCCAACTGTCTGAATTCTTATAACCAAGGAGATCCAGTCCAAACCTTTAAACTCAAAGCAGAAGCCCTCTTCTCTGATCCTTGCCTGCATCTTTAGCCTCGCCTGTAGCTATTCCCTCACTGCCTTGTGCTTTATACCCTGGCAAGGGCAAGCTGCTTCCTCTTTTGTCAGACATCATTTAGCTCCTCTCACTTTTGGGAGGACTCTCTCCTTTTCCACCCTTAACCTAGCTAATTCTTAAGAACTTACTTTGCTGTCACATTCTTCCAGAAGCCTTTCACTGCAAACTGTTCCATGTTCCCCATGGGGTACAGAATGTATTCTGTAAATATTTGTTGAATTAATTACTCCACTTGGTTTTGTTGATCTAAGTGTTGGACAATTTAAAAACATATCAACATAATATTAGAACTACTCACACTAATTTTCATGTCAATGTAAAATTGGTATCCCCTGCATTGACTTATTCCATGCGGGGCTATGCAAGCGAGATTGAGCTCTTTTCCTTTTCTGAAAAATTTGCTTTCTTAACCCTGTATAATTATTTTCCTCTTTATAGCATCACAGGTTAGCATTGGAGGCTGTTATTTCAGTAAATAGATTTTTAAAATGAAATTTCTGTAAAAGATTCAAATTATTCGTATGTGTTTAAACATGGGGAATCAAATTCTGGCTATAAGCTATAATCTAAATTGTTTATTCCTTGGTTTTTGCTAAGCAATTTAATATCCATTCCTGCAGCTCAATCTTGAGATATAACTATAATGTGTTATTGAGAAAGTTATATAAAGTCAGAGAGAAACCAATAACTCCTTCTTTCCATTAATTTTCAATTATACTGATAGTTTCAGTAGCATGTTTTCTTATTGTACAAGGCAATATTGGTGGCACATTTGAATTTTGACTCTCTCTCTCTCTCTCTCTCTCTCTCTCTCTCTATATATATATATATATATATATATTTGTCCATTATGTTATATTCTTGAAGGTTTACAGTAGTCTTGGAAAACCTATATGAAAGGTTTATAGATTGAGATTCTTCTAAGAACAAAAGTAAAAACCATTGTAGATATTATGCCAACTTCAACAAGGAGAGTGACACAGGAAAAATTCTCCGAGACCTGTTCTTGACATTTCAGTTAGGTTACTGAGTTAACTCTGTGAATCAAAGGATTTTAAAAAAAACCTGAAGGATTTGTAAAAAAAAAAAATTAGCTTTTTTTCTATTTTTATTGTGAAATACTTTGTATATAAAGAATGTAGGCAATGTATATGTAAGTTATGGAGCATGTTATTAATCTTCCCCAACAGAGTGATTCTCAGTGGTAAGAAAATTCTCTTAATAGCAGTCCTAATTCCTTGGAAGCAATACAGTAAGCCATTTAGCTTTTTATGGACCTACTGAAAAGGCTCAATGAGAGAAACAAGGAGGCAAGCCATTTTGTCAATGACCGGTGATAGTCTTCCTATCAAACATGACTGAATACCGAACTGGCAGAGGGACATACATCTGCTACAAATCATTCAACTAATTCTACTTTTTCTTTCTCCTAATCTATGAAGGGTTTTTTTTTTTTTTTTTTTTTTTTAGAATTAAGTTGTCCTCAGTGCTTCCAACTAGTCACTTATCTGTCTACTATGATCTTGTTCTTTTGGGAGAAAATCATCTTTGAAGTTGGAGGGAAGATTGGATTTTAACAGGAGGTGATGTCACTATCAGCACAATCTTGAAGAAGGACAGTAGGAAAAGGTCTCCCTGTCCCTAGGGCCACTCTTTTAGCTGATACCTATTTGAAATATAAAATAGGTGAAGCACTGACCTGCTTCAGAAGCATGCCTGAAGTGGCAGATGGTGGGGTTGTATCTGAACCAGATTGTTCATGCGCAATCTCGTGCCTTTATGCATTTCAGCTGCTATTTTTCATTTGTTATAAAAAATGCCATTATCTTGACCAGTAACGCAGTTTCTCAGATATTTTGAAATCCTTAAAGGCTTATTTTTTGGAGAGTCCGTGCTGGAACACCACCGACTGTGCCTTGTGTGCATCATATTAGGCTAATGTAGGGTGGAAATAGCAAATTGACTTTGATAACGGATTTTCAAGTGTGCTCTTTGTGGATGAAATGCTGTTTCACTTATTATGATTTTTTTCGGGCAGTAATTTATTTGTAAATGTCTTGACTGCACTTTAATGCCACTCTGTCTCTGGGGGTGAGTCTGTGTTACAACCAGTTACAGAGATAACAAGGTTAGGAATACATCCTCATGTGGTATTTGTCTAGGGCCTGTAACTTTTTTATGTTGTGACAGCCTGACAGGAGCAAACAATTCAGCAAGCTATAGCATCGTAAGGGTAGAGAGGCTACCAATTAGCACATAGTTGCTCCATGATGTTATTTGTATGGGTTCTTTCCACTGGGAAGTCAGAAGCTGCCATGTGACCATTAAGGGGCCATCCTAATCTCTTTGCTGCTGGTGCTGTTTTAAACATGGTAATGGTGGGTTGTGTGGAATGGAAAAGCCAGAGACATAATATCTTCAGCAGGTGACAAGGGATTCATGCCCAAGGCAACTGCTTTCTTTCCAAAAGTTAAAGAAATATGTAGCATACACTTACTATAGGGGTTCTCACTCATTTCTCACTGTGGGTAAAGTTTGTATTCACATGTAGATTATTCAAAGGAGACAGCCCTTGAATAATTCAAGGGTTTAGTAAACTTTCTCTGTAAGCTCAGATGGCAACTATTTCAGACCTTCTTGGCCACACAGTCTCTGTTGTAACTCACTTATCTCTACTGATGTTGCGTAAAAGCAACTGTAGACCATGCAGGAATGAGTGAGCGTGAATCAGTAACATTTTATTAATAACAATAGGCAGTGGGGAAAATTTGGCCAATAGGCTATCCTTTGCCTATTCTTTTTCTAGGTTAGATGGAGGAAAGTTTTGGGAATGCTTTGGGCTCTACATTATTTCTTTTCTTAGTAGATGTGAAAGCACCTTATTCCATGTAACCCAAGCTATCCTGTCCTAGACCTCTTTTCAATAGCTTTGTTAAAATCACAAATTCAATGAACTCGGCATCGTTATTCTCCATTGTTGTGCCTCAGAAGTGATTTGAATTTGTCTTGAAGGACAACAGAATTGTCCTTTAGGACTGACAACAGAAACCTCAGATACACATGTCCTTTGGAATAAAAGTTATTGTCCTGGGTAAAGGTTTCGGATGAGGTTGGATATATTTTTATATACTAATTTTCAAGGGCTGAAGGTTCTGTTTTCTGTGTAGTTGACTCATTTTGTTCTCTCTCTCTCTCTCTTTTTTTTTTCTTTTTTAATCTCTTTTTCTCCTCCCCTCTCCTTTCGCCACTTGACTGTATCATACTGTGTGACTGGTTGCTGAGGTGCTGCGTCACCTTCTGTATTGTTGCTTGATCTTTGATTTCCTGTGAGGCACAAATGAATCTTACATTACACTGTTCTGAGTCAGGTGGTGCACCATCTGTTCCCAGTCCTGAAAAACATGAGTATCAGAGAGTACCAGAAACAATAGCTCCCCCAGTTTTCAGCAGAATATTCCTATTCACACAGTGCAAGGCAGACAGACAATTCTGATCTTAGACAGGGTAAAGGTGTACTTTCCTCACAATCACCTAGTAAATTTGACACAAGACCTTATGAAAATCATTTTACACATTAGTACACGCGTGGAACTGGACAGGTTTGAACCAATTTGCCTTTGTAGCTCTGGGGTAATGTTAGATTTAAGTGGTTGGGAATGGTTGTGTAATTGTACATAATAGCTGCATCGCGTGAGGCCACCCAGAACACACGAGAGCAGCTGGCAAACCAAGGTATTGAAGCTGATGGCAGGTAGCAAACAACAAATTGAAAGAATGCAGGCCAACTGGAGCCTGGCTGCCAACCTGTGATAGCATTTAAAAGCTTGAACTAACCTTCGGTTATGAAAATGAGACACCCATTAACCACAGAGCTTTAAATCCCTTAGCTAAATAATTAACTGTAGATAAAAGTCTTTTAACTGTACATTGTTCTGTTAGTAATTTATTTAAATTAAGAGTAAATTGCTTTTCTAATACTCCCTTCAAAGTTTAAAGGCACAATATATACTAAAGGTGCTAAGACCTATCTATGTCTGTAATGCATTAAAGTCTCATTGCCATTAAGGTCATACATGCCCCGCCCACCCCCCCATATGCTATA
>NW_025999905.1:6333881-6383639 GCF_001458135.2 Marmota marmota marmota | reverse complement strand
TATAATGACTTCCCTAAGTATTATGTCGATTACAGAAAAATACCAAAATTAGGAGATTTTTTGGAAACTATTTAAGAGTTCATTCATCTCTCTGTACTGTTTGAGTTTTACCAGATATTTTTGAGAACTGGCATACATTAGGAATCTAAAACACTGCCAAAAAAAAATTTAAAAGCCTGTTTTAAAAAAGGAAAAAAAACTGTTAAAAATGAAGAGCCTATAAAAGTAAATGAGATAGAAAGCTACTCAGGTTAACTCTATAAACCTGAGTTGGCCTGTCCACCAAAAGCTTGGCAAACCACTGTGGAGTGGAAAGTTCTGCTTTATTCAGTGACTGGGGGTCCTCTTTTCAGCATTAACCTTGGAACATCTAGCTTCATACTTTAATACAAAACTCAACAGTTTTGGTTCCTATTTTAAAGGTATTGAGCAATGGTAGCTTTTCCAACTAAAGGAGATTATGATAGGGTGAACTCTGGTTTGGACAGATAAACAATTAACTAGTCACCAGAAATAGTGTTATAGATTTTTGTCTTTAGGAATAGATATTTTGAGGTAAAAAATTGGTCTTTTGGGGACAGTGAGAGGAAGAGAAGATATGATGCCAGATTAGGGGAAGGAGCATGAAGTGAATTAATACAACAACACTACTCTTAAAATAAACATTTTAGTAGCACAGTACCATATTTTTCTATTTTACCTTTTAAAATTAGAATTAATGCAGACATAGTCCCAGCCCAGCAAAAATATTATCTGATAATGTGAACAGCTCTGCTTCTGAACCCCCAACTGTCATCTTGACACATTTGTAATCACCTTTAAGAAAAACAGAACAACAACTCATTGTTGCTATAAACAGCACGTAGTTTATTTTCAGAAGTAAAAGTTCAGTGTGGAACATGTTAAAATCCATTCTGCTGTGTTGAGCTATTTTTAGACTTCCAAAATTTATCTTGCAATTTTATGTGATTTTAAAAAAACATATTTTCAGCACTTTCATTTCCACCTTTTCACTACTATGTGATCCTTTCGAGAGACTTCGAAACTTAAGGCCTTTGACTTCTCTTTTTGCAGCCTTTATGTCAAAATCTATGTGATTCTTGGACCAGAAAGGTTTTTTACAACATTAAAATAAAAATAGGTTTTCCAACCTTTGATCTACACCCTGGTCTACACAGATGTGTTTTTCATACATCCAAGATCCACTTTGCCAGTTGGGGCAGCCTGTTGGGCAGGTTCACATCATTCCTGGAGAACACACAGCAGAGTTTGCTTCCTGATTCCACTCGGGTTTCCATTTACTTGACATTAGTGGAATTCAAGGGCTACAAAACGTACACGAAACTCACAGAGGCTGTGTGTATGGATTCAAAAATAAGTAAGTGAAGTAATTCTCCAACCAGTTAAAATACCAAGATTACGGTGACCCCAGTGTTCATTCCCTGGCACATTCAAAAATTGTTTTTTGTTTTTGTTTTTTTTTAGATTCTTTATGTGTCTTTATTGATTTTTCAAATTTCCATCAATCTGTTTTAGTGTTGAAATAAAGAATTCACTATTTAGTTCTAGTAATTCCTGAGATGAGCATGTTGACTAACTAGTACAAGCAGTTTTCCATTCTATCATCTCAGTGATGATTTGCTTTCAGTACAATTGATTTACATTGTTGAACCAGGTCTATATTTGGTAGTGGATAACCATAATATTTTTCTCCTGTGCATGTAAAAACCATCTGTAATTTTTTTCATGCACACTTCCCAGGAATTTACTGCCATTAAATTTAATTTACTTAACTTGGACAATTTCACAATTAGAATGATTGGACAAACTTTACATAACAGTTGGACAAACTTTGGCTCTCTAGTCAGTAGCTTCAGGAATTTGATACCTTTGTCTCTCCCTAAAAGTAACTCCATCCTTTCTTCATTTTCCCTTGTCCTAGTTTGTGTGCTTGATCCAGTTTGTTCCCTATTAGAACAACTGTCTCACCATTAACCCAAACTCTCTTGTACTGTGGTTTTTTTCATTACATCTGGGCAAGTAATCAACCCTGATTGAGCTTAACTGAATTCTCTCTGTGCCAGTTCCTGGATAGCACAACATAGCTATAGCAGACTGGATTAGTATTGTTATACATCATTATACCCTTTAGGACACCCATCTATCACCATGCTCTGTCAGTTTAACATGGTAATTATCTCTTGAATCCATTTATATTTATTCATGTGTGTTATCACTGTTCTAGTTCAAACCACCGTTAATTCTTTCTAGATTCCTATAATTATCACCTGGTATTCTAAGATCTTCCCTTGACCCACTCTGATTATTTTTCTCTAATGATCTTTTAAAAAATGCATATCCGATTAGGTACCTCCTCTGCTTTCAACTCTTAAAAGCTGCCCATCATTCTTAGAATAGAACCAAAATTTTTGACCTAGTCTCTGTGATTGCACAATCTACTACTTGTCTGGCTCTCTGCCCTATGCTGGCAGCATCTTCTTGTGATACTTGGTAACCACCGACCTCTTTCACTACTTTGAATGTTCTTTTCTTTTTCTCAAGGTAAATACTGTGCAACCTCTAGCTCTTAACTTGGATATCATTCCAAAAGGAGTATTTGCTCCTGCCACCCCTGTTTTACCTGGAAGCCATCACCCAATGACCAAGGCTACAAAAGCACACTCAATGTGGGACCACTCTGTGCTGCAATTCATGCTCTCAAGCTTCCTGTGGTGACAGATTCAACCTACTTTGAAGCTGAGACTACTTTGTTGCTTAACTCTTTCCTGCTTATACCATTTTCCTCAGAGTACTTCCTCATTTACTTGTATGAGAACTCTGATCTAAGCTCTTTTTCTGAGGAACTCAATGTAGGATGGCAATCTGGGTTTTTCTGTTATTGCAGTATCCAAGTCTTTATTTGAGTCCTTGTGTCTTTGGTTATTATTTGCCTTTACCCTAGATTATAAGCTCCTGAGGGAAGTGGTCATGCATGTTTTGACCTCTATTGTATACACATTGCCCTATAGAATGCCATACTCATAATCAATGTTCAAAAAGTAATTGTTTAATAAATGTTAAATAAATCTATCATTCTCCTGCCTCAGTGAGGGGCAAGGCTGAACCGAAAATTTATGACCAATCACTGTCATGATGAGTATTTTGGGCATAGGGATGCCTATTCCAAGAAAGAAGGGGAACCAAAGGTCAGATGTTTATTCTCAGATTTCTTTTCTTTTCTTTTCTTTTTTAACATCTTGAACTGTGTCTACCAGGAGTTCAGTATGGATATACTGAATCTTATAATTTTCTGTTTTTCCTGACTTCTTACTTAACTACATATATCAATGTATATGTCCAATTCCTTTACCATAGCTAAACTCAAGACCTTTACCCATTCTCATTATCAACTCATAACTCAAATAATTTCATCTATCTGCCAAATGTGGCAGGTCTGAGACTGTATGAAAAGTTTTTATCCCTACAATTTAGAAAATGGAAGTAACAGAAATATGTTCGTTATATGAAAAGTTTGCTTTGCCTGGGACATTTCTGTTTTGTTTGTTTTATTTTTCTTTTTTCTTTAATCTCGTTTTTTTTTCCATTTCTATTAATGCCATGCAAATTTAAAAAAATACATGTAAATATAAAAAAAAAACATGTGTTTTGTTACATATCTCATAAAATGCTAAATAATGGTGATCCAAGATTACTTTTGTTGGGAGTGTGGGAGACTCCCTGCTGAAGTTGTTTCAGTCTTGTGAGAACATCAGGGAATCCCTTACCCCTCCCCTTCCTCTCCAAAGGGTGTCAAGCAGAAGGGCAAAGGGCGCCAGATTCAAAGTTTTTCTCAACCAATCCCGACCCTGCCAATCAGCACCAGCCTATGCAACCCTTCTTAAGCCAAAGCTTGTAAGCCCATGCTCTCTGCCCTCTTCCCCTCTTCCTCTCTTCCCTTTTCCTCTTTCTCTCCTCCCTCTACTCTCTTTCTCTTTTCTCTGCCCTGCTCTCCTCTCTCTGCCTCTCCTTTTCTTCCCCTTCGGGCAACCCCCCCAATAAAATCGCTTGGTGAGTCACTCGCCTTCCAACTTTGTCTGTATTACTGATTGTAACAGTCCCTCAGATTTGACACTCATCATTTGAAAAACAATTTTGGGTTCACTTAAACCATATTCCTCAAATGTAATTATATTTATTTTTTCTATTGTTTCTCTTTATACAAAGGTGAGAACACTGAAGTTACTTTGTTTATGTAAGCAAATTCTTTTCAGTATCGACCTTTGCTGAAATTCAAAATAACTTGAGAAGGGTGTTGCCTCTATTTTTCTTTTGAGTAAATGAGAGTTCCTGTGCCCTATTTATAGATGCCCTGTTAAAGTTCCTTAAGTCATCAGGGGTCACACTCTGGCATGCAGTGAAAAAATTTCTTGTTAGAAAATGTTTATAAAAATTATATGAGAAATATCTTCTCTTAAATATGTCTCCAAGGTTGAATATGGCTTTTATTATACTACTGAAAGAGAATTAAAGTTTCCAAAGGATCAGGGAATTAAGCAATAAAATGAAGCAAGTTTTAGATTTTTCAACACATGCATTAAATTCAACCAATCCCTCATCTCACTTGAAATCACTTTTAGAGGAAATTGTATGTGGTTTTGGAAGGAAGATTTCATGGTCATTGAAAATACAGAGGAACAAACCCTTACTGAATCTGGTGTTTAGAAGCTTCTAATTGCAGCTCCCCTTATGTTATGGATACCACTGTGTGATAATTGATCTTTACTTCTGCCCTCACTCACATTGAGATCAATTAGCAGGCAATGATTGAGCTGCTACTTAATTTCAGGGGGAAAAAAAAGAGGTTTTATAAATTTTTGGATTCTAATTATTAAAAGGTGATTAGAAGTGATATAAATTTTCACTTCCCTAGTATCATTTGGAACTACTTTTGCAAAATTAAATGTTCATCATTAAAAGAAAACAGTAAGTACAATAGACTTATTAAAGAAAAAGTTATATACACACACACACACACACACACAATTTAATAGCTCCGTTTGGTTCAGATTCAACTTTGAACAATTCTTAATTAAAATGTAATGAAGTGGTCATTAAGTGAGCTAAAGTCTTAAAATATCAGTAAGTGGCTATTATGAACATTTGTATCATATAAAATTAGGAATAATCAATAAAACTGATCTTAATTTCAGGTAAGAAAATAAAGTGAATACACATTGTAACATTGATATCTAATAATGACCCACAAAAATTTCAAATTTAGCAGGATGAAAAGTTCAAAGGAATTCTACAGTGGTAAAGGAACAAAACTTTTAAAATTCAGAAATATACAACCGGTTGCTTTTGCATTTATATATCTAGCACTTTATTAAAAACATTTTTTTTCCAAAATGCTGACTGATATTGATGTATATATCTATATATCCATATCTATATCTACATTTATCACCCTTCTCTTCACTAGGAGACAATAAAACTACAGACCTTTCCTACAAATGTTTCATAATTAGATGTGGATTTTTCTCCACTTGTGGTAAAATTTCATTTGAATTGTTTTTTCATACCCATTTCTTGTTTTATATTAAAATCTGCTAAAATATTTTGATTTTATTATTTTTCTAAAACATTAAATAACCACAATTTTTGAACCATTAACTCTGGAGCTTTAAGTCACACTTATAAAATATGATTGTAAAAGTAATTAAACTGCTTAATTAGCAGTTTAAGGAAATGTTGGAAATTTTGAAAACACAGTTTTGAATGAAAGTCACTATTTTAGATTAGTGTTGTTTTTACAAGTGTTTTACTAATTGACACTCCTTTTGTTTTATTTTTGAAGTAAAGCAGATTGTCCTTAAATGAAATTATTGCTTAATTAGCTCCTTTATCATACTGAATGCCCAACTTTATATTCCAGAAAAATTTTTCCATTGTCTTACCCAGATAATTTTTTACTTCTGATAGAACTTTATAGAAATGTTCTAGGAAATCTGGAAACTTATATCAAATTTCACTCAGTATTTACATGATAAAAGGAAAGGAAGATATGGAAGAAACACCTATTCTCAAATGCATGAATAAATCTAGATGAGTTGTCAGAACAGGTATCAATCATTTAGGTTGATGTGCTCTTGATTTGAGTTCCTCAGGTAACCATGTCTATAGAACATTAGGAATGGCTAATTCTGCACTTACAACAGTCCTGGGAATATTTAAAATACAGGAAACATTTTCAAGAAGACATACAAATAGAAACTTCCTCCTGTTTCTTCTCTTCCCTAGCATTTCTTAGACTCCTGCTTTTCCCCATGTTATATTGTCTTATTACGACTGAAAAACAATGAACGGTTGTTGGACATCAGCGGATACAAAGGGAGAGCCAGCATTTGTACTTGTCTAAACACTTGTATTTTAGACAATTCAAATTTTAGATTTTGGAGGCAGAAAATACAATTTCAACATATAACATTACAATTCATTGTGATAAATATGTTGGGTGAATAGTGAGCAGCCTATTGATTCTTCATTTAAGTATTCTTTGGTGAGAACTTTTTGTGGTATGGCAAGAGTTTATTGAAAAGAAAAAAATAATTCATTGCCACTTAAATATACTTTTGGTTATAAATTTGTTTCTATAAACAAATTGTTACAACTTGTAGAACTTGATGGATAAATGCATTTATGGATCACTGGGAATGTGCTTTGTGATTGTAAAGACTCAAAAGCAAAAGGTTCCTGATGACTGCTTACTTGAAGTTTCTGCCAGGATACAAAACTTGCATAGTGAGTTTTATAATAAAGTAGTGGTTTTCCAAAGGAGAAAAATATATTCTGATTTAGTAAGAAATGTCTTTAAGCAAGAGTGAAATTTGAGTCAAAATCTTTCTAAGTTTTATTTCTGTAGGTGAGCAAGAAAGAGGGTGGATGAAAGCAAATAGAATTTAGCATAAGGTGGGATTAAGCAGTAGGACAAACAGGCAGTCCCCTGGGTACCATCTGTAAGAGGAGCTGAGATTAGCTCTGAAGAGGAGCAACACCATTAAAATATAACACAATGGAGACGGTTATGTTTTCTTGACTCAGAGAATGAATACTCCGTGGTTATTGGAAGAGTATTTCTTTAAGAACTGAAGGCACCAGCAATGGTTAGTAAACTTAGTTCTGTGAAAGACAGATTCATTAGGCATCAGAGCTTGTTTTGTGAGGGATGTACTGTAAATTTGGCAAAGAGTTAAGTTGCTGGGAACAATAGAGGAGTGAACCTGTTTCCTCCCTTCCCTCAAACTCTGTTAGGCTTTTGCTTTAAATAAAAATCAAGTATATTTTTTAAGGGTTATTAAATTGCTAACAGGATTTTGGCAACTACAATGTCTTTGCCTAAGCTTTGATCTTGAAGTTATTCTGATAGAAGCAGAAGGCCACTGTTGTAAAGATCGAGACTATTAGGAAAGAAAGAAAGTATACCATAAAAAACTCAAGAGCCAGGCAAGATGAGTTGTCAGAGTATGTTGTACTAAACCATGATAGGTACTTGGGAAGGAGAGGAGAGCAGTTCCTTGAAAAGATCTTGGTGAGAAGGGTGTCTAAGAGAATATGTTTCAGGAGAATGTGTACAACCTAAGTTATTTCAGTGTCAATCAATAAATAGTTTGCTACCAACACAAACTATAAAAATGAAATACAAGTAAAAAATGCAAAATGGTTTTCAAATAAAACATAGTAGGACTTATAAGCAGATTGCATATAAACAGTGTGAAGAATTGAAGAGGATTTCCCAGGGTTTTGAGTAAGAAGATTTATAGAAAGAGAATGGTTGGGAAAAGAATTTTGATGAAAAAAAAATCACTACATTTTGGCATATAGAATTTAGGGTTTAAAAAGGGATATTCGTGTGTTAATTTTGCCTAATGCCTCATAAATTGTTATAATAATTCTATAGTTTAGAAATTGTATAATTAAGGAAAGAATAATAACTGACAAGGTGAAAAAAATCATAGGTTTCCTGAAAAATTGACTATCATATAAAACTTTTCTATGTTTATATTGTCTTTATTTTAAATATCTATCTTGAAGAAAAATCATAAACTTTCATTATTATAAAAAGTGCTAAAATCATGTAACTTCACCACTTGACAATTGTACAGTTTATGTCTCTGTTATTAAGCAGGTTATGGATTGTAATATGTAAAAATATGATATAAAATTTAACTAAAATTATTACTCCAAATACAATTATAAATCACTTACAAAATGTTCCAAATTTATTCTTATGATAAATCCTTAAGGGAGATTTTTCGGGTTCAAAGTATATGCCAGCTTTACTTTTGGAGACCTCAAAAAAAGGGCAATTTATAATATTAGACCACAGAATGTAAGTGCCTATTTTCATTCAAAAACAACTGGGTGGTTTCTTTTTTTCTATACAAATTTGATGCATGCAGAATGGCTAGTGACTGAATTTCCTTGACCACTTGCTGAGAGCCACGGCTGAGTCTGTATGGCCCCTGGCATTTTGACAACAGTATTGATTGACAGGCAAGGCATTACTATCCGCCTCTGCCGCAACTTTTGAGTTCTCGCACTATTTTGGAGTTCTCCTGGGGATTTCCAGGGATTCCCCGAGAGTTCCCATTGGTTGGGGAAGTGCAGGAGGAGGGATTTCCGGGAGAGATATTTCTGGCTGGGGGTTCCTGGACTAGCTGCATGGCATTCGGGAGGATTCCCTGGGAGCTGTGTGAAGTGTTTTCCTGCAGTTCAAAAATAAAGTTTGTTCCTGCTTCAGTGGCTTGTGATTTGTGCCCAGCCAGACTGCGGCAACCACTAGCTGCAATTAGCATTCTTTTATGTTATTTTCCATTTGTCATTTCTGTTTTGTGAACTACTTGGTAATACCCTGTGTTTATATTTTTAATTTGTTCTTTTTAGTTATATATGACAGTAATTTTGACATATTTATACAAGTGTGGAGTATAACTTAGGTGAATTAGGATCCTAGTCTTGTGGTTGTACATGATGTGAAGATGAACTGTGGTGTATTCATATATGTACATAGGAAAGTTATGTCAGAATCATTCCATTGTTTTTTCTATTCCTGTCCTCCTCCCTTCCCTTCATTCCCCTTTCTAACCCACTGAACTTCTATTGTTCCCCTCCTCCCATTATTGTGTATTAGCATCCACATATCAGAGAGAACAATCAACCTCTGTGGGTTTTTTTGAGGGGGATTGGCTTATTTCATTTAGTATGATAGTCTATGGCTGAGTAATATTCCATTGTGTGTGTGTGTGGGTGTGTGTATCACATTTTCTTTATTCATTCATCTGTTGAAAGGCACCTAGGTTGGTTCCATAGTTAAGCTATTGGGAATTGACCCGAAATAAACATTCATGTGGCTATATCACTGTAGTATTCAGATTTTAACTCCTTTGGATATATACAGAGGAGTGGTATAACTAAAAGGCGGTTTTATTCCTGGTTTTATTTGAGAAATCTTCATACTGCTTTCCAGAGTGGTTGCACCAATTCCCACTCTCACCAGCAATGTATGAGTGTACCCTTTCCCCACATCCTCGCCAACATCTATTGTTATTGTATTGTTGATAATTGCCCTTCTGACTGGAGTGANCCCCTTCCTTTCCTTTCCCCTAATTGCTCTGGCAAGAGTTTCAAAGACTATGTTATTTTCAAGTTATATATTTTTTCTTTGTTGTCTGAAACTCTATCTTCCAAGTAGTCTCATCTGCTGTTGAGGCTTTCCATTGAGTTTTTAATTTGGTTTATTGATTCCCTTTATTTTGAGGATTTCCAATTGATTGCTCTTCATGACTTCTATCTCCTCATTGAAGTAACTTTTTACTCTCTGTATTTTCTCTCTGATTTCACTTCACAGATCCATTTAACTAAGAACTTTCTAAAATCCTTCTCTGACATTTCCTCCTCTGTGCTGTCTTTGTATTCTTTTAATGAGGTATATGTTTAGGATGGCGTATTCCCTTGTTTTTTCATACTATTTGTATGTCTTCCCATTTATTAGTAAGAATATGAGGTAAGCTGAGCACAGTTTGTACTCTATGAATTTATAGTGTCCCTGAAGTTTTCCAGTACTTCACAGTTTAGGGGGAGACAAATAATAACAACAACCAATGCAAATAATGAACTGCATTAAACTAAATAAACAAAGTTTCTATTATGATACTTACAATGTTGATTGGCACTATAAATGGAAATAGTATGGTAAGAAATTGCCAACAGTAAAGATAGTATTTTGCAAACATGTTTGATATATCAAAAAGGTGAAGAGAGAGAATGCAGAAAAGATATAGGATGTCATAATTGTGAGGGGGGAGGAGAGAGAACAGTAGTAAAAATTAAAGGAAAAGTGAAAGATGTGACAATTGAATTTGGTGGTTAGCAAAAAAAGAGAGAGGAAGAGAATCAAGAAAAATAAATAGGAAGAAAAGCAATATAAAACATCAACATCAACAACAACAAAACAACATAAAACAAAACCAAGGTGTACTAATCAAAACCCCTAGCCCTCAAAAGACAGAGTTAAGAAAATAAGTAGCTTCAATAAATGCTAGAAATGAGAAGAGAGGCAAATATATATATGTACAAATGTCTACGAACCATTCAGAACACAAAACTTAAAAATGGTTCTTGATGGAAGATAAGGAAATTTTTTATGTTGTGGTCAAAAGATTGTCAATAATGTTATACATTGGTTGTCTGTTCCCAGTTGCCTTTCTTTCCATTGTGTTCTTGAGGTGTGCATTGAGCAAGCACAAGACTTATAGTCAGAGACTGTCAGATCATTTTTTTTGTGTGTGTGGAGTTTGTCAAGTTTCCCATTCTCAGCTTCCTTTCTTGGCAGTATGAGGTGGGAGAGGCTAGATGGTGTTGTCAGCTCTACTCACAGCAAGGGGATGGTGTAGAGTTCTGTGAAAGGGATTCCCAGAGGGAGAGCTCCTAAAGGCAGGGTTTGGGAATAGCTAGACCCACTGTATTTTGTTGAATGATAAGGGCTCTGGAGCTTTTAAACCATCACACCTCTGGAGCCCATTTGCTTCTGACCTGCACACTGGAAATATGCACCACTAGGGTCTCCCCTGGGTTCCACTCTTGCAGCAGAAGAGCCTGTCTTTCGCGCCCTCTATCACCAGTGGCTCCTGTATTTCTAGGCTTCCTGGGTTCAGTCTTGAAGTACATATTCACTGCCCCCCTCACTTCATCCCTGCCTAATCAAGTTCCTGGTCCTCCCCAGCTGGTCTTGCCAACTCCCAGACTCAAAGGGTGCAAGGCACACAGGATCTCCCAGGTATGAATGTCCCTAATTCCTTCGGGTATAATATTCTTAAGACTGAATTTCACCTGGTTTTCTAGTCACACTGGATCATACCCATGGCAGGTCTCTGCCAGGTCAGGTTTTTGGACTCAGCTGGACCCACACCCACTGGCTGCCATAACTTCGCCATCTTCAGATATTTATCCTGTATTTATTCTTTTGTTCAAACCATAGTAAGATGATCTTTTTCTTATGAATATTAACTTTTTTAAATTTTGTTATTATAATTTTCTTTCATTATATCTTGTCTTTGGTTTTGATAATTATGTTTTTTGCAAATGAGTTCTGAAGTAGTGAAATACGTGATTTTTATGTCTTTTGGTTTTAGGTTTCATTCCAGGTAAAAGTTTTCCCTCTCCTAAAGATTACAATAATAGTTTAGTAAATTTTCTTATTTTTAAGTTAATCATTTTTTTTGCAGCAGGAATTTTATTTCATGTAGGTTTTGTATCACTTGTATATAAGCAAGTGATCCTTTTTTTTTTTTTTAGTTAGATGACTAGACACAGAAAATTAAAGATCTTTTTCAATTGAACTACTGTATTTATAGGACAATAACTTCCCAAATACTCCTGAATTTATTTCTTGATGTTCTAATTTGTTTACTAATTTAGCTATTATTGAGTCAATTCCACATAATTTTGAATAAAGACATATTAAGCTTTAGCATATTATAGAGTTAATTATCTCTCATTTTTCAAAACTTTAAAACTTTTATATATATTTTCTTAATATAAATTAAAAAATAGACTTTAGCATTTTTCATCTCTATGGAATTCTTTAAAGATTTTGATTTAAATTGCAAAAATATTATATAATAATAATAAAAGATCAGAACACATTTCAATTATTCTGTTTTCTTGTTCAACTTTATTTTGTATTACATTAAAAATATCTGTATATATTGTATGTTTTCTATTACATTTGGTCTTAGATATTTTTAAATTTGGTCATAAACTATAAAACTATTAATAGCCACAGATTGATAGGATTAGAAAGATGACTCTATATCAAGGTGACTTTACTATTTAATCTGAATTACTAGGTAATTATCTCTCTAGGAAATATCTGCCCAGGATAGTAACACTAGAAATAATTGTAATTGAATTTTCATCAATTTCTTTTATTTGAGCAAATTCTATTCAATTTTATTTCATTAGGATAAACAGCACCCTTTTCAGAAAAATTAGTTTCCTCATTGGATTTTTCTCCTTAACATTTGCTTCAAAGCACTCACTTTGCATGATTGTCAACCCTAACCTACTATAATACGAACTTGGTTAGATTCCAGTCAAGAATCACACTCTTGGGAAGACCTATCTTAAATCAAATACCACAGTTTATAGATACCCCTTCCTTATCATTGTCCTGACAAGATCTACTAAGAGACTCTGGAGGCAGTGGTCTCTCTTAATACATAAAACAACTGACTTAACTTTGCTTGATGAACAGTTTGTTGATGGTCTCTTCTACCAGTTGAAGTTCAGCAGTTGTTATTGTGGTTTAAATCCCTATTTCTTACTTTCAACTATCCAATGAAACTATAAAGAAAATGAGTAAGTTATGTACCTACAGTGCTAATCTCTTATTAAGTTTAAAGATTTTGAGAAGATCCTTTGAATTTTCTTTTCCAAAACCAACTATATTGTAGGAAAATAAAAATATTGGTTTTACTGACTATCATGTATTTATGCCTCTTTCTAAAATATCTCCCCACTATATTTTATTAAAAGCAAGTTGAATAAATCTGGTGGTAATGGTTTTCTTCATATTATTTTTAATTTTCTTTGAAACATCTTTACTATTTTATAGTTTAATAAATATTTGAAATTAATTTTCAAAAAATTTTTACTTTAGTTTGTCTAGTCTTGTTTTTCTTACATGTTTTGTTAGAAATGGTTGATGAATTTTAAAAAGGATGTTTTGCATGTGTTGATAAGATTTACGGATTTTTTAACCTTTTCTTTTTTCTCGTAATGTTAAACATTTCTCAGCATTGAATAATATTTAGTTCACTAGAATTATAATACAATGATGAGTTTGATTTACTTTTAAAAAAATTTTTTTAATTGTTGATGGACCTTTATTTATTAATTTATTTATATGTGGTCTTGAGAATCAAACCCAGTGCCTCACCCATGCTAGGCAAGCACTCCACCAATGAGCCACAACCTCAGCCCTAGACTTTTAATATTTGAATGTTCACACATTTCCGACGAGATCGGGCGCGTTCAGGGTGGTATGGCCGTAGACGTTCACACATTTCCAATATTTTTAGGACAAATTTCCAATTGCCAAAAATATCAATTTTATATTGTTCAACTTAATTAATAAATGTGTAGTACCCCTAAGATCTAATTAGTCTTTCCTTTGACCTTGACTTGCCCTCTGTCTTATGTAATTATTGCCACATTATTTTCTTTTTGTTTGTAAGTGTACAAATTGTTCATTCCTTATTTTCAACTTGTCTTTGATAGTTTATTTTACATGGTTTACTTTCAAATGGCGTGACACTGGCGTTCTATACTTTAGTCAATTTGTTAGTATTTTCTTTTGAATAAACAAATTCTCTACCTTACATTTATTGTAACTAATGATATTTTAAAGATAGTTTTATCATATTTTAAGTTGATTACTGATTAAATTTCTTTCCCTTTTCCCAGTTCCAACTTGTTTTTCCTATGCTGACTTAAGTTTCTATTACTCTTTTCCTCCCTATTTTAACTTTTACTATATTCTTACTTTATTACTGACTACATGCCTATTGTGAGAATATATGTAAATGGATCTACTATCAGAGAAACAGTGAATAATTACAATAATTACTAAACTTACACATTTCATAGGATCAATTTTTTTTAAATCTCTATGGAGGAAGATATTTGGAATGACTTTACGACTCCTGGATTTGATTAGCTCATTTTTTTTTTATTTTTGAACTATGTCTTGTAGAATAATTATTTTATTATTTAATGCTTTTATTATAATTCCTAGTTATAAAGGTTCAAATACTTGTATGTACTGATATATACATTCAAATTTATGTGTAGTAAAAGGCTGGGATTGATATATATTTAATTTCTCTCTATAAAAAATTTTCTCTGCTCTCATTGAATTTTGTTTTCCCTTATTTTGTTAACTGTCTTACAAAGTTGTCATTTTGCATTTTTATGGCTACAGTTTTTCTCAAAAATTATACAGGTGATTTTAGGTGTATACATTATTTCCTTCCTGTCAGAAATGTCTTTATTTTGTTTTCATGGAAGAATTACATCTTAGCTAATAGCAGTATTTTGAAATCACTGTTCTTCATGATAATTCATAAATGAATGTATTTTTCTGTTTAACATTGAAGATGAAAAATCTGTTTCTAGTCTCACAATACTTTCTTGTTTGATTTGATTTTTTACTTCTCTGAAATCCTGTAAACTTTGGTCATTATACTGGAGTTCAATTATTTTAAAATTATGTCTAGATATGTCTTTTTTATTCATTATAATTAGAATTTAGTGATTCTCTTCTAAATTGAGAATTTGAGTTTGTTACTGAGCAGATCAGAATTTTTTAATATCCTTACATTCAATAATATTTTAAGAATATGGAAATATCAAAAACATTACTAAAATAAGTATCCGAGAGTACAACATTTTGCCTACTTTCTTCCCTCCCTTTTTTGGTTTGTTTTAGAAATAAATAATTAAAGATTCAGCAGTAAGAGTAAGTGATCAGGTCATATTTTCTTCTCTTTTTAGAAGTAACTGTTGTCCTCAGTTTGTTGTTTTACCTATGCAAGCTCAAAAATGTCTGTGCATATATACATAAATAAAATATAGTATTATTTTATGGTTTATAAAGTCTATACATAGTATCATATGTTTATAGTTCATGTAGTTCTTTGCATGTAATATTAGGTTTTTTAAAATTTGTCCATATTGGTTCATGTCTCTATTTCATTCATTTTAATTTAGTGTTCAACCACATGAATCAACAATTTAAAAGATGTGTTATTTCCACTTTTCTGTAATTCTGAAATACATATTCATATATATGTCTCTTCATACTTTTCCACAATCTTTGACTGCATTTTCTATTAAACGTTTTTTATGTTAATTTGCAAATGTTATTATATATTTTAGATATTAGTGTTTTGTTATTTATATGAAATATATTTATGGTATCTCTATCCATGGTTTATAATTTTTCTTTGCATGTCCACAGGTATAAGTAATATAAGTACAGCAAAAATTGATTTTGGCATCTTTTGAGGTGTGGTAATCCAGTTAAAAGCCTTCCACAGGTTTTTTTCAGGCAGGAAAAACTAAGAGTATTCTGCTAAGGAATAAAGAGAAACCCATCTCAGTACAGGCCTTTTTAGGACCAAGCGGAAGAGAAATGGCTTCTCTTGACCAAAGGACCACAAATTATTAAGCTTATGATACACCTTCTTCCAGATTTTGTTTATTAGCTAATGAGGTCACCCCTCGAGGAAAGCAAATCATAGAAATCCCTCTCTAACCTGTCATAGAAACATTACCCATATCTACAGCCAAGGTCTATAAAACTTTCAGTAACTCTGTTAGTTCATTGTTTCACTACCAGCAATGACTACCTAACTATGCTTTTCTGTGTAATATTTACTGGCAAGATTAACTTATTTGTTAAGTTTCTTTAACAAGGAACTGAGGAAAGATTAAGAGAGTCAGGATATAAACTCAAGCAGCCATTTTCTCAGAACTCTCCATTCCAAGTCCTGATTTTAACTTCTTAAGAAATAAATATGTATTAAAGATGCCTAGAAATACATTATCTCATTATCTTCAGGCTCATTATCTGTCTTCCTCTGACTTCTTAGCTTTCCCAATTTGCAATAATGAGATGGAAATTAATCTCAAACTAGCCATCTTTGTTTCTTTTATTTTTCCCCATTAAAAGGTTTGCATTTTAATGAAGTTGCCACTCTTGACACAATAGTGCTTCTAATTCACCTTTGGGTTCCTGTTACCTATACTGACACTCTAGCTCATTGTTCTGAGCATTCAAAATGGTGCATTGTAAGGTGTTTCTTAAAATTAAGGAGAAGGAATAGGACAGATTGAACCATAATTCATTGTCTTTCCAATTTCATTTTGCATATGAATCAATAGAGGAATCCTTTTTAAAAGTAAGATTTTGGTATACCATTTTTGTAGATTAAGAAATTCATAATTTTTGATGAGCATTTCCAAGAGTTTTGTGAATATGCTCCATCAGGTATGAGAATCAGTATTAGGGGATAGCATTGAGTCTGCTTTGAAAGATTCAAAATGATTTCCTAAAATAAATATAAATATCCATCTGATGGAAAATTAGGTCACATAAATGAAAAATTCTCCTGAATTTGAGAATTATTGTACATATGTACAATGTACATTCTGAAGCTACTCACATTAGTAAAAACAACAACAAAAAACAAGAACAACAACAACAATAACAACAACAAAAAACTCCTGCTCAACCCAATTATTTACGGTTTCTCCTGTAAGATCTTTTTTAAAGACCTCGTGCATGTGGTTTCTGTTGCTCATTCATCTGTTGGCATGGAATCAACTTTGAAGATAGAATCAGGGGTAGCAATTTGCTAAAGTTATGTTTCTCCTAAGGCCTATTGTTTCCCATGCAGATTAGATACACCCATTCTTTCTGCAAATCCCTACTCCCTTAACAAGTCTAAAGGAGAAAAGGGGGATTCTATGGCCATATAAGTTTGGAAAACATATATTCCATTCTTCACCTACAGATTCACAATACACTTGAGTACACTAAGGACTGTTAGTCGTTCTCTAATAGGATAACTGTTCCTTGACCATATTTGGTTTGAACCTATTTATTCAACTTAAAAGTGCATTTTTAGAAAATATTTTACTTAAGGGGTCTTCCAACTCATATAAAATGAGTTTTGGTGATGTTAATAAGAGCATGAACTCCATAGACTTAGAATTTCTCTTATTTTTCTTTGTCTTTTCAGTGTTTAGCTCAGTACTTAGTGCATAGTGGTGAAGCAAAAACATGCTTCCCAATAGCCATTTGTTCAAAGAATGAATATATTTCATTTGTGGTTGATATAACACTACATTAAAGAGGTATGGAGTCCAAAGATGCCAGGAAAAGAACAGCAGCACTGAACTTTATAGCTTTGCTTGAGAACTTCTGTGGATAGGAGCTCTGATATTTTAAAAATATCTTTTTCAAAAGGGGGCATAATCTTTATATTAAAATACATTTAAAATTCATATAAAATAGTTTTTATGATTTCTTACTGCTGAGAATGATCTTTGGGAACCCATTGATAACATGGTGTCAAAGAATGAAATCTTGCAAATATCAAATAGTAGAACTATATAGAATTGATATGTGGGTATGACTTCAACCCTTGCCAAGTTATTAAATGGATTAGTAAACACACACTTCATGAATCTAAGAAAAGAATGCAATGATTATAGAATAAATTTACTAGGAATTAATGCCAGACCAGACTCATTTCCTTTTTAGGCAATGTTTATTGGACTAGAAAATCCGGGGAATGCTCTATCATAGAAGTATTATACTTATTTTTAGACAGACATTTGATACTTTCCCATCTTTATGTTTAAGGACAAGATGAAAGTAGAGTTATGGGCAAAGTGGGACTTGTTAGCAGTTTTGAAGAGGCATATGAGTCAGAAAGAGCCACAAAATGTAAAGTGTCTAAAATATTTTTCATTTTTAATCACTTTATGCTTCTTTCTATAATTAAACCTTAAGCCAGCTAGCCCTTTTACCATCTCTTCCTTCCTAAGTTTAATAATTTTGGAAAAAATTTTAATAGTTCATTCTATTGCTGTTAAATGAACCAAAAAAAATGAAACATTTTTAGACACTCAGGATTGCAAAATTAACCATTCAATTATTTGAGTTAGAGTAAATATATAAAATATCTCAGTATATCAATTTTCACAAATATGTTTGCATACAGAATTCTATTCCCTTGCCCTCTATAAGAAGAGTTAATTACACATATGTGAGTTCTAGTTGAAGAAAGCCTAATTTACCAGAAAATTAAAGATTGTAGGTATGGGAATTATATTCTTATACTACTACTACTGCACCTGAATATTTATTTTTATCTTTCATGGTTTTACATATAAACTTTTGGAAATTTAATTTGTTCCTTTTTTCTTATGTTCTAGTTGTCAATGGACCTTTATTTTATTTATTTATATGCAGTGATGAGAATTAAACACAGTGCCTCACATATGCTAGGCAAGTGTTCTACCCCAGAGCCACAACCCCAGTCCCTTAATTTATTCTTTAATAGATTATTTTGTATTATCATTTTTAAAGATAGCTAGTAATTATTACAACTAAAATTAGAACATACATTCAAATTATTCTTACATTATTATGGCATTTCTCAGGAAGCATTTTACATCCTGCACTGAGCTAGGGATCTGCCCTGGTAGTTGGGTTAATGTGTTGGTTCCCATCACACACCAGCTAACCTCTCCTTTGGTTATCAATAGCTCTTACACACCTTGAGGCAGCATAGCACACTGGCTAGGACTCACAGTGGAGACTAGCAGATGTGGAATCATGCCTTATCTACATGACTTACTGTAATGGTTAATTTTATTTGTTAAATTGACTGGGCTACAGGGTGATCAGACATTTGGTCGATCATTCTCAGTATGTCTGTGATGGTATTTCGAGATGATATTAACATTTGTTTTCATAGACTGAAGTGGTGGTGGATGAACCTCATCTAATTTGTTGAAATCCTAAATAGAACAAAAACACTAAATAAGAAAGAATGTTCTCCCTGTGCCTGTCTTGGAGCCTAGACATTGTTCTTCACCTACGTTCAGTCAATGGTCTAAAACTAAGACCACTGGCTTTCCTTGATTTGGACTTCTAACTCTGCATAATTATAAGAATTAATTATTTATAATAGATCTATCTATCAATCTAATATCTATCCATCCATTCATATATTTTCTTGGTTCTGTTTCTTTGGAAAACCTTGACTAACAGGTTTACTATTTGTCTGATTTGAGGAATGTAATTTATTCCCTGTTCCTCAGTTTTTTCATCTGTAAATATCTGGCACACTGCCCAGAATCCACCTGGCCCTCTGCCTACACTCCAGCACTGAAGTGCTTGTTTCCCCAGCTTCTGGGGAGTTGGCTATTGATTACCTGCAGTTGTGTCCTCTCCTGGAGATTGCTCCCTTCCATCCCCTAAGGCCTCAACCCTTCCAAGAAGTAGCCCACATCCAGTGACTATTACTGAGGGTGTAGAAATCCTCAGCCACTTTGCCCTAATTTGTATAACTCTGCAGGGTCACCCAGCTCCAGAGCCCCCTGGAGACTGACTGAGAACTCTGTTGTGATTTCACCAAAACCAACATTTCCGTCTCTCACTCTCTTCACTTCCACTACAGATGTCAATCATATCAGTGCTTCTTCCCATAAACTTTCTGCATTCTACTGTTTGTCTCAGCAGTTATTCTTCAGGGACCCTGATCTATGACAGTATCTACTTCATATGGGGGGTTGTTAGGTTTAAGTCAGGTAAAAGTTTAATTTGTATTAGCTACTAAAGTCATTCATTAGTCATAAGAATATCACTGTGTCATCTTTTCAGCCCACACAGTTTTAGTCAGACACATAATAATGGAATATGACTGGTGAGGTTTGAAATCTTGTTCTATCACTTATTGGCTACGAAGCAGTTTACTTCCCTATGTCTCCATTTCTTCACTTGGAAATGAGTAAAGATGGTGATACATCATAAAGATACTTGATGGGTTAAATGAGATAAGGCTTAGAATAGTGTCTAGCACAGTAAAATAACTCTTTGGATCATTACTCTCTATTCAACCCCAATGATGACATAAGATGTCACATCTACATCTACAGTTTGGGACCAACATCTACTCCAGAGTCTATTCTAGATTATCCCTATTTCAAAACAAAAATCAAACAAGAAAATAAATAACTAAATAGGAAAAAATTGAGAATTTGAGAAGGTGGTTAGTTATAGAAACTTTCCTTATTCCAAAACTTAAGGATATTTTCAAACACTTACGTGGGAAATTTTACCTTGTTCCTTTTTTTTTTCCAGATAATTTTGACTTTGGCTAAAAGTCATGGGATGGTAGGTCAGGGAAGGTCAGATTGAGTGGATCACAAATATGAGGACAGAGCAAATATACTAGGGAGAATATGACAGATAAAATTTAGGATTACTTAAATCTTGAACATGCTCAGGAGTGTGCCTTTGTAATATATCTATGCTGAAATATCAGTACGTTGAGTATAACCATAGTATATTTGTCAAAACCAAGAAATTAAAATTTCCATAATTCTATCAATTCAACTATAGGCTTTATTTGTGTTTCAACTGTTTTTCCATTAACTCCCCTTTTCTATTCCAAGATTAAACCAAGATAAAGCATTGCATTTGATTAGTTATGTTGTCTTCTTACCCTCCTCTGATATATCATAGGTTCTCAGTCTTGTTTTTCTTTGTGACTTTGAACGTTTTGAAGAGTACTCTTTGTGTATATTCTACTTGGGTTTAACTGATGATTAAGTTGGGATGCCAGGTTTGGGGGAAGAAGCCTTCAGAAAAGAAATGCCTTCCCTATCACATCAAGTTATCAGCATGACCACACTATTGACAGGCAATGTGCCACTTTGTTAAGGTGATATAGTGATTCCTTCTGCTGTTATAAATAACTCCAAATTAGTGTCTTAGACAACATAAATTTAAGATCAGTTGGGTCTGTAGGCTAAAGGTATGATATGTGTATCAGTGGGCTAGAATCAGGGGATCAGTAGAGCAGTGCTCCCTTCTGCAGGCCTCAGAAAAGAATCTTTTCCTTTGCCTCTTCTAATTTCTAGAGGCTGCCTGAGTTCCTCAGTTCATCTTACTTCTCTTCAAGCCAACATTACAGAATCTTTAAATCTTTCCCCAACTGATCTCTTCTGTCTCTCTTTAAGAACTTTTTTGATTATATTGGGTCCTCCAGCTTAATCCTGGATAATCTCCCTATTTTAAGGTTACCTGATTAGCAAACTTAATTATCCTTTGCCAAGTAGTACGATATACTCATGGTTCTAGTGATTATGGCGTGCACATCTTGGGGTAGAGGATACTTGTCTATCAACCACAAGTAGTGTCTACAGAGTTTCTCTACTATAAAATAACTGGTATTTCTCCTCATATGATATTTTTGATTCAGGTTCCTTACCTGTGAAAAAGAGGTGATAATAAAATTTGCCTGGTCAGACTGTCTGAAAAGAATGCACAGTGAATGACTGAATGTAGTGAAAGGGTCTGGCACATAGTCCCCAGGATGGGAGCTGTAATTGAAGTTAATTGATGTCACTATCTACAATTTCTTCCTCCAAGGCAGGGAAATGAGTATTTTTATTTGTGAGGTAAGTTGTCTATGTTTTGTCTCACTTTTATGAGAGCATTAAAAGTGTGATTTCTTCACTGGTACCAGGGAGAAGCATCCTGTCCAAAATGTATCTAAGGTATAGCAGCTCTGCACTAACAATCCTAAAAGAATCAAGGACTTTAATATATGACTCTTGATAAAATTTTCCTCTATCTCTACCTATGACTTTCTGAGTTGGTGAATATAACTTGCTTATAAATAGTTGTTATTTATACACGTATTCACTTATGTTGCATACAAAAATGGAAAAAGTTATTTTTGTTAAAGATTATTCAGTAAAGATTCACCTTAGGAAATGGATGGCATTAGAGAAGATCATGCTAGATGAAGTTAGCCAATCCCAAAAAAACAAATGCCGAATGTTTTCTCTGATATAAGGGGGGGGGTGACTCAAAGTGGGGTAGGGAGGGAGAGCAGGGGAGGAAGATTACCTCTAGATAGAGAAGAGGGGTGGGAGGGAAAAGGAGGGTGAAGGAGAATAGCAAGGATGGTGGAAGGAGATGGTCATCATTATACAAAATACATGTATGAAGATGTGAATTTGGTGTCAACATACCTTATATGCAAACAGAGATACGATAAATTGTGATATAAAGGTGTATTAAGAATTTTAATGCAAAATAAATCAATAAGAGAGCTCATGTATAATGGCATAATTTGCCATGAACATACTTTATATAGAGAGTTATAAAAATTGTGCTGTGAATGGATAATTATGAATGTAATATATTCCACTATTGTCATGTATGAAATAAAAAAAATGATGCACCTTGGAAAAATTCAACTATGGATAAATACAGATGTGCAAGTTACTATGAGAAAGGAGTGTCCCTAATAGTAAGGAATTTTAATTTTTATCTAAAAGTTAACTGTATTCTAAATAGTTATTTCTCAGAATGCATTTCAACTGAGATTTCACTCTTTGTTACAGAGTGGAAGACAAAAAATTACAGTGCACTTGTTAGTGCTGACCTTGGAAGAAAACACTATTGACTTCTTCTTGGTTTGCAAAAATAGTGAAGCTCATTTACAATACTCAAATTGTATTTTAGTGTGTGAGCCATCCAATATGATGATGACTTAGTATTGGGGCTAAAGTTCCTATTCTTTCTATTTGATTACATAAGAGCAAACACAATATTAAAATGTGTGTGTTTGTGTGTGTGTAATCGTAGGTAAAGGACTGAATTTTCTTTAAAAAATAAGTATGAGGGAAAGGAAAGTATAGTTTTATAAACAGAATGGAAAATACATCTTAGAGCTTTGTAAAATCTATTTGAATCCTGCTATTTTATAACTTTATAACTTTATGAGTCCTGCACCTTCAAGGGGAAGACATCTGGAATAGCAACTACTTGTTGTTGATGGAAACTTGATTGACTGAATTAAAGAGAAAATCAAACAATAGCTTCTAAGGTATTTTTTGGTGTACAAGGTGCTAACTATGCAAGGTTGCAGAAGCTATCTTCATCCTCCATTATAGACATCTCAGATGTTGCAGGAGACAAAATCCAAGTCATCTGGATAGAGAAGGGAGTTTGAATTCCTGCTGTGTAATATCCAGTTACATAAACTTGAATAAACTACCTTACTTCCCTGGTTCTTGGTTTAATAAGTCTTAATAGAGTTGAACAAGATTAGTAATATCCAAAACTTTGTCACTATTTTTTGAGGTGGGACCATTTTCTTAAAAGAAAACGTTCCCGAAACCTCTATATTGAACACACATGGTCCAGCAAAGCCAAGCAGAATGGTGGCCTTTCTTTCCACTCAAGTTTTGAAGTTCTTACTGAAAATCAGGGCATTTACAAAACTATATTAAACTCACTGAAATGAGAATCTTCCCTCAAGACTTCCAGCTGTAGATTTTGATTATCTGTTCCCTAGACTAGCAGTTCTTTCCCACAGGCTTGTGACTCTCTTCTGTGTCAGTTAGATGACTAGTCATGTTTGACTGCAAAAGAAAACCTAGTTACTGAATCGACCTCATAATCTCAGTGGTTTAAGATAGTAGAACAGTTCTTTCTTACCGTTGTTGATTCAGCCATATCAAAGCTAGCATTTACCAAAAAGTCATTGGTCACGTCTCATGATTCTGTGAGTCATCTGGGTAGTCAATCTGGTCTAGAGAAGCATGGCTGATTTCAGAGGTGAGCTGGGTTCTAAGGTCAAAGGCAGAATCTTGTATAAGGACATGAGTGTCCATCACATCCACCTAAGCAGTACTCTCTTATAGTGAATATACCTATATGTCTGTAGGTCATGCTATATTTTTCCACATATACACACATTTCTAATATTTTTACCCAAAGCATTGAGACAATCCTGGAATATTATCTTGTAAAATAAAAGCTGGCTCTATTCTACATCTGAAGAAAGTTGAAGAATATGAGCCATTATGTGCACCTTATATTATGTGCACAAGGCAGCTATAAATGCATTATTTCTAACTAGCTAATTACTTCCCAATAGAGAAGATAATGTATAATATATTTGTAGGGTGCTTTTCTCCATAACAAAGCCTTGTATTGCCAATGAAATAAAATTTTTGAGATTTCCCCTTCATTATTTCAGTCTTCTTAAATTCAGAAAAAATATAAACCCAACTTTCTTAGCTTTTTTTTTTTTTTTTTTTGAGTGTTGAGTTAGGAAAAGGAAAGTCAAAACTATTGTTGCTGCTTTATTATATAGTGGAATACTGGTCACAGCAAAATTACCATATATAGTGATGTATCAAACAATACCTCCTAGTTTCAGAGAATCAAGAAACTACTCTGCAAAGGTTTCTTCCCTGTTTACTGAAAGAAAATTGAAAAACTGAAGTTGAAAATCCTGATGATCGGCAAAATGCTTGAGCTCATTTGATAACCTTAATTAGTAATCTTGTAATTGGGCATCATGTCAGTTGTCATGTAGCTGGCAGCATTCACTGAGAACATATCTAAATCTCTATTTTTTCTACTCCTTCTGAAGCATTGTCATTCATTTGGGTGACAATTCATGCATAATATAATAGCCCTGGGGTGCAATTAATTTTAGCAGTTGCACAACTTATTAAGAAAAAAAAAAGCATTGCTGGTATCATGTGTGCCTTGAAGGTCAGATGATGCCACAATTTGCACCTTTGTTGCGAGACATGAAAATTAGCAATTATCATAAATATATTAACATATGGATAGTTTAGCCTGATAGACTAATGAAGGTAATCATATTTTACCATCTGTAATCATTGTCTTCCATGATACAACATATTATAATTCTTTAGAAAGTGACAGGTAAATTTGGATTAGTAATATTGTGGTACGAAGCATACAGTAGAGAAAAAATAAGATGGTTCTGTACTCTAGAAGGTTTAAAAAATAGCTTGATACACTTTGATTTATTTGGTACTACCCATGTTTCATCATCCATATACTTGTTATTTCTGTCCCTTTCTTTCACCTTGTGTTTCTTCCATTCTTTTCATAATTGTGGCTGTTGCTTGTATTTAAGTCCTCAATATATTTCTTTTTGACAATTGCTATAATCTTGTTTCTGGACTTATTTCAGTTTGTTTTTCAAATGCTGCCAGAAGGGTCTTGCCAAGTCACACATTTGACTCCTGACCTTCTGTTACAATTTGAAGATACTATAGTCAGATTTGTGTTACTATAACAAAGTACCTGAGATAATTATAAAGAGAAAAGTTTATTTTGAGTCACAGTTCCGGAAATTCTAGTGCAAGGTTTGAGGGCCAATTCTTTGGGCCTCTGACAAGGCAGGACATCAGAGTGGCCGTGCATGATGGGGCATATTGCTTGCTTATAAGCACATGCCTCCAATGCCCTAAGGATCTCTCTCAAGGTTCTTCTTCCTAAAGGTCCCAGCACCTCCCAATACCACTACCCTGGGACCAAGCCTTTTACACATGAGACTTCTGGGAACACTCTTCCAAACCATAACAGATACAGACCTAAAACATGACTTTTGTTTAAGGTGGTATTAATAACCAAGTTGTTGATATACACTTATGATTTAATAAAGTTCTGTTCTCCCACCCTTACAGGTTAGGGCAGTTGCTCTGGTAAATTGAGTGCACAAATTTTACTGAGCTCTTACTGTATGCCAATTATTGTTTACAGAACTTTATATATATGATCTCTTTTCATTCTTTCCACAACTTTATTAGGAAGTTACAATAATTTTACCATTTCTATTTTTTAAATGATTTTGAAACATAGAGAGGTTAACTAATTTGTTCAATATCACAAAATATTAAGTAATAAGTAAATGGGATTTGTATTTATAGAGCTGAATCAAAAGTTTTCTATTAAATATGAGGGAGGAAGGAGGGCAAGTAATGGAAAAAATCTAGAAGTCACCATTTGGTGCCTTGTTCTCAGTAAACATTTGTCATGCTGAGTATTATGGACTATCTCTTGCTTTGGTTTTTGGCCAACAGAGATTTTCTTTGTTTAATCAGAGTGTCTTTGTTTTTCAATGTTAGTTGAAAACTGAAGGGCATTATCTGATATCTACCAACATAAACAAGTATAGGTCACTTGATGGAAAAAGCAAATGACAAATGTAATTTAAAGGCTAAAGTCAGTCACTGTTGTGTACTGTGTAACAGAGATGTTACATGCACCATTTAACTTCTTTTGAGTAAACAGACTGCTGCTTGTCTTTTCTTCTTCAAGGTTATCTGTAAGAATATTGGCTTTGAAAAATGAAATCTGAGGCTGAAGAGAATAGATTTGGAGAGGTTAGTTTTAAAGAATGTTTTACCAATTTGTAATCCAGAAATTCAGTAGCTGTGTATTTCTTTATAAGTTGGCATCTGTTTTCCAACTGTTAACCTTGCTAATTGAAAGCCACATGATGTTCTCTCTAGGCCCCCTGTCTGGATTGCATTCATTGTTTTCAGTTAATCTGTCCAGTTGTGATGCCAAATAAAACATCTGGCAATTTAAAAGATAACTAATTAGAAGAGATTAAAATTGCACAACTTTTGTTGATGAGGTGCCATGGCCTGGGTTGGACTATTCAGGAAAAATAAGGCAATTTCCTATGTATTGGTCTGTATAGTTTTGTTACTATTCTGAAAGGGGAGAGGAAGAGAAGAGCTGAGTAGAGCGTGTGGAGAAAAAGATGGTAGAAGGTGGGATGACCTTGTTGACCATGGTACAATGTGACGAATTCACATGGCGATATTGACTGTTGACTTCATAGAGCACATTGATGGCTGTGTGATCCTCAGGTCACACAGTTAGTAGAGAACAGGACAGGCTCAAGTTGTGGCAGCCAAAGCTTCAGGTCTTCATCACCATAATACCACAACTCCTAAATTGAAGCACATGGAACATTTGGAATTTTCTAGGATATGAAATATTTCTCAATTTCTAGAAAGTAACATTTGGCTAGGTGTTTAACGTGCATGATTTTGTTTCATCCTTACCCTGCCACTCATTTTTATTACCATTGTTTAGATTAAAAAAATCTAAGATAAAGAATCAAACCTTTAAAAATTGCTCAACTTATTTCAACAGTGTATTGTCAAAACCAAAAATTTGATTTCAAGAGTTTATCAAAGCCATTTATTGTACTATCATCAGCAAGAATACTGAATTTTATTTTAAATAGTCTATCCTGAGAAATAGGTCTTTGATTGCAGACTTGGTATGGGAGTCAACCCATTATAACATTATAGTTAGTTCACTTTGATAACTATATTTAACTATTAAATCTTTTACTTATGACTGTTTCCCTGTATTTACATTACTTAGGAAATTTAGAAACAAAACAAAACAAAATGCCAAGGACATAGAACAGGACCTGAGCTACTCAGAAACTTCAGTCTGATCATTGTGAGCCAACACAATACTGGACTTAATAATACATCTTGTGTTTGCAATTTCTTTCAATAATAGTGAATTATTTATCAATTTATAAGAAGCATTAGAAACAATGTATTGTCTATCTTTTATTTGTAATCATTTGGAATATATTCTTTTTTATTCATTGAACCACGTTATAAATAGTAAACAGATGGTATTTTATTTTAACCTCAGAATCTAGTGATAAAAAAATAGACCACATGTAGAATGGCAGTTACCTGAACAAAATGAACTGTCAATAATTCCCAGGTGTTTTTCACTTCAACATGTGCAGCATTTGATGCTTCTAAAGTAATATGCACACAGGAAGGCACTTTAACGTACATGCAATATATTTTTTTTCTAACTAATTTCAGAAGTACTCAAGCAATAAATGTGCCTCCATAAAGGTAAAATATTAACAAACTAGATTGTAATTATGGAATCAAATTTCTTTATCATTCTTAAGTAAATAATGAGAGAATTATGAACTAATTCAAACATTTAGATGATACCTTTCACAGTGGTGCCCATGATAGTTGCTTTAGAGGGATGTCATATTAGACAAATAAATGGCTGGGCAATTGGAAAAATATAACTGTAAATCAAAACCAGTTTTAACAACACTGCTAATTTTTAAAATTTTTGAACTGTTTCTTTCTCTCTTCCTCCATCTCTGTACATACAATGTTTTCTCTTTGGATATTATGTTTTTGTTAATGATTTCAATAATCAATATGTTAACCAAGGAACTTCCTTCTATTATACACTAAATAAAATGATATTGATATACGTAACAGAGTAAGTTGAAGAATGAAAATGTTTGGGGTGAATCCTGGCACCATAAGGTAATAGATGGAATTTCTGGCAATTTACTTTACCTCAGTGCCTCAATTTATACCCTGATCTGCAGAATGGGTATAAACCCTGAGTTACCTGAAAGGGTTGATGTGAGGATTATATTAGTATCTATAAAATGTTTGTTATCTGCTCAATAAATATGAGCTTTAATGATGGTGATGTGGGGTGCATAGAGTGCATAACAATGTGTTCTACTTTTGAAACATTGTGAAAATGACAGTAAAACTTGGGACAGATTTTAACCTGAGATATAAAAATATCCTGCATTCAGCTTCTCTAATGGTAAGAAAATCATTAAACATGATTTAAAATAATTTGACATTACCACGATAATAAGCACAATTTTGACAAATTCCTGCTTACTATTAAAAACCTAAACAGCTAGATCAAAAATCAAAATTTAAACAAAAAAAGAAAAAAAGAAAAAGAAAGAAAGAAAACACAGTGCTTGATAACGAAGCCTGGTACAAAAGTTCTTGTTTTTGAATTATAAGAGAATATTGTCAATTGGCAGATTGCTCTGAGAAGAGGAGGATTATGCTAAGTCTGAGCAGGTGATAGACAGGAGTATGTCTTGATCTACTTTTCTTGTGGATCCACAGTGATGACTAGCTCTGTAGCAGTCATTGGGAGATTAAAAGTTAAAACTGCCCCAAAGAGAAGGGGCCTCAAAACAACTAATTAGGTTGCAACCAAATGGACAGAATTTGAAATATGAACAACCTAGGCATTTTCAAAATAGCCTAGAAGATACATGAAAAACAAAAGGAAAGATTTTATGAACACTTGAAACTAGATCAAGGGTCAGCAAATAAATGTCTGCAATGGCTGTTTTATTATATAGGTAAAAGTGAAAGGATATGGTGCATAATTTTGTTTCTTAATAAAAATAGTCTAAATCAAGAGGAGATTTATATAAAACAAAAGAAGTGTCCATGTAATTTATTTTTTATAAATTTATTTATTTAAATTAGGTATATATGACAGCAGAATGCATTTTGATTCATTATTCTCAATTGCAGCACAACTTTTCATTTCTCTGTACATGATGTAGCATCACACCATATGTGCAGTCATACATGTGCCTAGGGTAATAATGTCCATCATATTCCACCATCTTTCCTGCCTCCATCCTCTCCCTTCCCCTCCCTCCTCCTTCCTCCCCTTTCTCCCATCAAATTTCCTCCATTTGTCCCTGCCCCCGATCCTTGCAATATGGATCAGTGTCCACTTGTCAGAGAGAACATTCAGACTTTGTTTTTTTGGGATTGGCTTACTTCACTCAGCATGACATTCTCCAACTCCATCCATTTACCTGCAAATGCCATAATTTTATTCTCTCACATAATTTTTTTAAAAAAAACTAAGGTTATCTTAGTGTAGCATTCTGCTGTTCTATTAGTTGTGATATTAATATGAAAATTAGATATAAACTGATAATACTTTTATTTTTCTAATCTAACTTTTTCTACCTAGTTTTCAAAGCTTTCAAGACATCCACTTCATTTCAGCTAATTAATTTCTTATGTTGTTCTAAAATCACCATGTTGTCTAATTCATCTCCTGAACTCAGACAATTGGCTTCTTCATTGCTCTTTTCTCTGATGGTTTCCACTCACCAGACCCTTCCATTTCCCATTTCTCCACTTTAGTAGGCTAAGGGAAGACATAGGCTCCAGCATTAAAATTAGACATCTCAAATTTCAGTACGGACTCCTCTGCTTCCTAATTAAACCCATTACATGACTTTTAGTGACTTAGTTTGTTTGAGTGAAAATAAAACTAATTGTAGAGATTGCTTCAGGTTAGTCATGAAGATTACTGGAGAAAATACATGGAAAGTGCAAAAAATCATGCTTGGTACAGAGTAGGTGCTCAATAAAAATTAGTGATTATTTATTTTGGCAACCACATTTTTCTGAGGCCCACCAAAATGATGTGTTCATTCTGATTTAGAGTTTTGTATTGAGGCCTACAATTTATTAGATAGAAGGGGACTGAATTAGCTGTTTTTGTAGAGCTGAATGCTTCTCTTTATTCAGAAAAATGAATGAATTGCCCAACAGTTCTTGGAATGGAGAAAGGCCTTGATAACATCAGTACTGCTTAGCAACTATCAAAATTCCAAAGTTTTAGTAATTCTGGTAAAATTCTTAATTTTTTGGCACGATATTTTGCCTACATATTTTTTCGTTGTCATTTTTTCTTTTCCACATCTTTTATGATTAAATTTATCAGAAAAACTTGCAGGGCCATTTCTGTGCTCTCCATTATCACACTCATGTATTAACTATGGGGGCAGCCTACATTGTTTTAAGAGGGGACAGTCAACTATTTTAGGTCTATTTTAATAATTTTCATTTTGTAGCACCTGAGAGAAGTTTGAAAAAATAATTACAGTTCAATAAATATTGAACATCTGCACAAACATATGGCAGAATGCAGGACATATTGATAATTTTTTTTCCTAGATAAAATGTTAGAAATTTGAATTTGAATGGGATCATCACTGTTTTCACTTTTAACATTTGATTAATATCACCTAGTTTTTTTTTAGTTACAATTAGAAGTAGAATGGAAATATCTGGCCTTATCAATGAATGTTGATAATTAATCTCTTATTAAACATAAAAACCTACAAAATCACATAAGAGGTTATTTTTGTCTTTTAGTAGCCTTACAGAGACATAGTCTAATTACTTTTTCTCCTATATCAACCTGTAGCATCATTAAAAATAAATTATTTGAAATAAATTATTTCTTATTAATTTGGAGTAAAATCTTAATTTCTACTTGTTGAAATCCTAATTGTCTGGATTTAGTGAACACTGATATTCCAGTATTTTTTTCTTAATTTTGATAAATCAGTCTTGCAAATGCATAACATTAGGAGAAAGTGAAGCTTTGGTGAGGTTGCTATATCAGAGCTCTCTGTAATATGAATGCAGCTTTTTTATAAGTGTAAAGTTATTACAAACAAAAATTTTCTTAAAAAATAAGAGAAAGATCAATCTTTACAAATGTGTTAATTACAAAAGCAATTAAAACAAGGTAAATGTTAAAAAACATATGAAAATATGATCATTGCATTTCCAGTAGCATATTGGCTTAATAGAATATTAGGCAGTCATAGAAAAGTATAATTTTGAAAAATAAACAAAATGTAAAATGCTTTTTCCATTGCATTTAGTGGGCAAATCAATTTATAAACCAACAAGTGTGCAATATGATTAAAATCACATAAAAGTATAATAATTAAAGAAGTGCATCAAAGGGGTCATATCAGAGCAATGGAATTTTGATTTGTTCATTTTCTTTTTATGGTAGTTTTCTAAATCTTAGAAGCTTTTACTCTGGATGATAGTCCTTGAAGGTGCATAAGGCTCTAAATGATTGAGTTTACCCAGTAAGGAAGTGAGCTAAACCATCTTAAAGGAAACAAGACATTTGAACATAATTTCCCACATTTTAATGAAAATGTTTTTGATCAATAATTTTAGCAGGTATTCTTTTTTAAGAATAACCTTATTCAACCAATGGCCTATTCTTGTTTCTCAGATATTGAATCTCCTTCATTCTTCTTGTCAGTCATGAATATGCTGCTTTTTCAAATCTAACCTTATGGAAAAATGAGTAATTTTACCTGTGCTCAGCTGGATGTTCTGAAAATCCTGTGTCAACACTTGTTCTCTGAACACATTCACATAGGAAGAGGTGGAGTCAAAAACGACTCAGGCAAATTCAAGTACTGCTTTGGTTTGAGAGTTCAAAGAGAAATTGCTGCCACAAATAGAGAACAACTGAACCAAAAGGCACACCGTGGTTCTGGAAATGACCTTGAAACAGTCGTGATGGCTTTAGTCCTTCCTTCAGCATACATATTCTGGCATTGTTGACAGTAGCATTTTTTGGGTCCATCTGGAGCCTGGCTCTTATTCACATGGTTTCAGGACACCTGCAACACCTTCTTTTAGCACTCAGTGACTCCACCTCAAGTTTGATTCCCAGTTTTAAGCATAAAATTTGATAATATTCTTTTCTTACTTAAACGTTTATTATATGATGATTTTTATTTGGAATAGCAAAAAATAGCTAGAAGCTAATCCATATAATATAAATATTATAATAGATAGTTCATAATGCTCTGCTGTATACATTATAAATACTATCAATTTTCTTTATCATGTATTTAAAATTCAGTAGAGTACCTGAAGAAAATGTTTCTTCAAAATAAAAGCACAGTATGATTAAGAGTTCTCCTTCTCCTTTTTCCATCTTTTGGAACTAGGGACTGAATCCAGGGGTACTTTACCACATTGCCACTGACATACATTCCCAACTCTTTTATTTTTATTTTGAGAAAGCTTCTCACTCAGTTACTTTGGGCCTTATTAAGTTGAAGAGAATGACTTTGAATTGTATCTTCCTGCCTCAGCCTCCTGAGTCCCTGGGATTACAGGTGTGTTCAACTACCATTGTGGCCAGCAGGAATTGCTTATTGGCAAAAGTTTTTTGTAACTTTAAGACTCCTAGTTGGAAATATTTCTGTAGTGAAAAGGGGGATATATTTGTGATGTGTATGTAAGTGTGAGGGAGATTCTTGACAGAAGGAGACCTTGGAATCTTTCCATTCCTCAAGGCTGAAGGAAGATATATATTTAGAAGCAAATACATATCCATTGGATAATTTCCACCATCAAATGATAGGCAAGATTTATCCTTGAAAATCATGATGATAGGTGACTTCTTTGGAGGTATTCCATCCTTGCAAAATGAAAAAGGTATTTTGACTCTTTTGTCAATACTTGCATAGAACTTGGAAAAGATTTAGAGAATGGAAATCATTCCAGAAGCCCCTCTCTCCATTTCCAATGGAGAAAATCTTTGATCCGAACTCACTACTTAAAAAGGGTGTGTGTAAAGGGATCCTTGGAAGATTTTCAACATTTGATGAGATAGCTCGTTGGATGATTTTCAAGACCTGGAGGGGTCCATAATGAAGAATCATGCTGCTTCCATTAGTGTATTTTTCCTCTTCATGTTTGCAGACAAAGCTGAGAATCTGTCCAATTTCTTGTTTGGCTAAGGTAGTCTTTATTTTAATAGAAAGGCTAGTCGACTTGGCACATTTGCAAATGAGAAGAGCAAATGAAAGCAAGTAACATTTAGAGACTTCTCATAGCCAATAGGAGATAACTTTGTGTATGTGACAGCTGGACTTTTTTCTCCCCCACAGTAGTTCACCAAAAGGAGCAATATATTCTGAACATGATGAAAAACTTATGTCTGGCTTTACAGCTGTTAATCACCAGGTGATTTTGTGGTCCTGTTGTGAAAGAAATTTAGTTGGGATATGTACATTTTTAAAAAGATAATTATACCTTATATAGTTCATTCAGCTTAATATGTCACTTTTCTTTTCAAAGCTTGCAATATATTTAATTGCAAATTATATTAACAAATTAGTTATTTATTTTGAGAATTTAACCAACAATCTTGCTTTATTCATTTAAAAAACTAGAGAGTCTCCATACATCTTAAGATGAAATTTCATTTTCCCTAGAAATGATAAATGTTGCATTACAATGTGCACCAAACAGACTTAAGTGTAATTGCTTCAATAGTTAGAACACTATATTTCTTACTGCCATCTGATGAATTTGTTTTACCCAAACTTTGTTGCTATACTTATGAAAATGGATATTACTCCTCATTAACAACAATAAGAGCAAAATATTCCCATAGAACTAAAATAAAAAAACAAAAATTTAAAATGTCATATTTAAGGCTATGACTTAAATGATTGATATAAATTAAGATGTTCCTTGAGACTATATTGTGACCTTATGTATCTAAAATATTTTAGTTTACATTTCAAAACACATGCTTAAAAATGAAAGTAAGTTTGTCTTACCATTTATTAGGGAATGTATATTAATTGATAACTTCCTAAAATAATTTAATGAAAATATTTACTTTTCATACTCAGTGAAATTTAATGTATTAGTAGCTGGAATAATTTGACTAGTGAGAGAAACAGCTATAAATATGAACAGTGCAAATTTTAAGATGATATTATTTTCAGGCCTAACTTAAAAATATTTGTCTCAGTAATTGATGTTAGCCCTTGAATTTCCATTATCACCTAAGACCAGAACATTTAGTATCAGCAATCAGAATTAAAACCCTTTACACATGAATAGTTGAGCATATTAATGAAAGATTGCTTTGTTAAATGGTATGAAGTCATATTTTCAAGGAATACAAAGGACATAAACTACAGAGACTAAAAATTTCCTTTATTTCAGGGAATGTTTCTCTTATACTTTAGTCAAACCCAGAGAATCTGCACATAGCTTCTTTAGTACTACTGTTGAACTTTCATGCACAACTTCAGGGTGGCAAACTCCATTGTAGGTACCAGTACAATTCTGCTCAGTAGGGCAGGTCAGGAAAAACTACTCTCAATTTAAAAATGGCTATCTACCGGTTCTCAAGAGGAAAAAAAATATACTTCAAAATTATTTAGTCAGGAAAGACCAAAGGGGTTCTACTTAACAGAAACTATATTCTGATTTCAACAAAATGGTTTTTCTATTCAGGTAAGTCACTTAGTCAAAAAAAAAAAATTAGGAAAGGGGCCTAGTTTTGGTGCTTAAAATTTGATTATAATGGCTCATCTTAATTTTTCTAGTGGAATGAGAATATCAAAAAATAAGCAAGCAAGCAAAATACCCCCAAAACAACAACAACAACAACAAGCCAAACCTGATTTGTGGCTTTAGAAGTTACTGTTTTAAGTGACCTGGCTCTGAGGTGGAGTTGCAATGGAATATTCCTTTAGCCAGTGGCACAGACGGACATTTCTGGATGAGATTCTACCCCCTTGTAGTGGAACGTGATGTACATTTTGATTCCCTGGCATGCCTACACTAACACCCATCTGTTAAGATGGCATTGTTCCTAAAATAAAAAAAAAAAAGAAAGAAAGAAAAGGAGGTGGTTTGCCATGTTCCAAAGTCCTAGGTGTCTGGCATATGTACATATTTCTAAAGGTATATTCCATATTCAAAAAAATATTAAAAGAGTTGAGCTTGGTCAACTTTATCTTAGAACATAAATTTATTGGTGGGTTATTAAAAGGAATTTCATCTTTAAACTATGGATTTAGACATGAATACTTTCTTGTGTTTGACATTAGGATATTTGCATATGGAAGAAACATCCATTGAAACTTAGAATGTATACCAACTAATTTTAGGTATAAACATTCCTCTTTTTTCATGAATAACTATGTTTTCCATTCATACTGTTTTTTTGTCAGTTCCACCAAGTATTCCATAAGATGGTTTGTGAGAGAGCAGAACCTCCAGGAAGACTGCTGTGACCAATTTGGGATGGAAATCCATACCCCCATAAACTTGACATAGTGTTGATTGCTTGAGGTTCAAAAGTCCAGAAATGGTTTAACTTAAAAGTCAAATGATGGAAATCCTATAGAGCTCTGGGGCCCACAGGAGGTGACTGGATAATTTGGTTACTGAAGAGAAGACATCCTGTTGCTTAGCTACAGGATTCTGGGTGGCAGCTTTTTTCCTTCTCATATTTCCAGGCGTTTTTTTTTTGTAAATGTAGTTTTCTGCAAATGAGAGTGTCTGCATTCAGAGGTTGACATAGCAATTGTGATTTGTAAAATGAAACAGTATACGAGGAAGGAAAATACTGGATGGTGTTAAATTTAGAGAGGAACTTTCCTCTTGTACTTTACTGCTGACTTAGATTAAATATAATAATTGAAAACATCATGGAAAATTATGGTTTTGATGTGCATTTTGTAAGATACAATATTTTGATTATAATACCGAAATCAAAATACCTTCTATCTCTTTAAGAATAGTGACTGTGCATTGGAAACACAAGCACCTGTTGCATATACCTGTGTTGAAAGACATTGATATCTAATTTACTTGACTAAAGGAAGATTTTTAAAAAAAAATCAGTGTTAAAATGCTTAAAGAAACATTTATGTACTTCATTTGTATATTTAATCTCTGATCACATTTGAGCAAAAGAAGTTATCACTTTTTATTTTTTATGCTAGCTCTTGTAAAAAAATTCCTTAGAACTAATGTATAAGGTATAAAGTATAATGTTTCATGCTTATCATATAATGTTCTATACAAATTATCTATTATCATAATTACATTAAGTCATATGCTTAATTTGTTGTATTAAAAGTTACTAAATTATTTGGATTAAAATACCAAGGAATTCTTGTTACAGTTCCAGGAAAAATATTTGCTATGTTTAGAAAATCATTGGTAAGAAAGTTGTGAAGTCAATTCAAAAGTTTCATATATAAATATTCCACAGTGAATCTCACCATCAAGTACATCCAAAATAAATTAATTAAAAAATATGAGTTAATGGCACAAAGGTCAATTGAGGGAAGGGAACAGCGGGTAAGAGATGAGAAGGAGAAGGAGAAATACTGGGGACTGAATTAGAACAAGATATATTCCATGATTTTATAATTATGTCAAAATGGACTCTACTCTTAGCATGATATTCTCCCAATCCATCCATTTAATTTTATAATTTTATTCTCTTTTAATGCTGAGTAATATTCCATTGTGCTACAGTTGTGTACAATGAATCAAAATGCATTCTGCTGTCATATATACCTATTTAGAATAAATAAATAAATAAATTTAAAATGGATTCTACTATTATGTATAAATAAAAAGAACCAATAAAATTTTTTAAAAGTTAATGAAACTTATAAATCTGTGAGATTAGTAAGGAGATAAAACAAAAATGTGTTACTTCTTTGTATATTTGCATAACCTGAAGTTTGTAATTAATTTGGTTGTTAAAAAAAAGAGACTTTCAAACCTTGGAAAACAAAACCGGACTCCCCACTGATCCCCCCTAAATAGTAAATTTACAGTATTTCTATTAACAAATAGACCTTAAAAATGTGAAGATGAGAGAGCATGAAATGAATTGGAGACCTAGAAATGAAATCTGAAATTGTCAGCTTGATATTGTCAGTGTCCCTACCTCATGCAAGATACTGTGGGCTGAAGTGTTGTCCTGGGAATCGAGGACATCTCCAAAAGATAGTTTTTAATGGAAGGAATAAGATTGAGCTTGGAAAAAATGCTATGATTTGTGAGTGGAGAAGTGACAATGGACATTCCAACAAGAATAGTGAAAATAACAAAAGAAGACTGTTGAATTGATGCCTTACATTAATAGTTTTCTTTTAATGACTGAAATGTGCATTGATTTTTATTAAAGGACAAAGTCATTGAATACAGTAGAAATATACTGACAATCAAAAAACTAATAACATTCTTTGGGAAGATTCAAGAATAAAGTAGATATAAAAAGAAGTAAGTTTAATTGTGATTTATGTTTCATCAAGATCATATGACTTCTTTTTTAAAGAATTTACAGATAAGAAAAATAAAGTCTAGAAGAGTATACACTAAAACTTAACCTTTGTTGGAACATTTTTATATTACTAATTTGGACATTTATATTTTCTCAACACCAACAATATGCTTGTTATGCTGTAACATTTGCAATGAGGAAAATAGTCTACTTTTAAGTTTTTAAAAGTGGATGTCTTCATCTTATACACAGGTTATTGCCCCCAAATGCCATATTCTTAATCTTAGGCTATTGTCTTTGCAATTAAAAAAGTAAATTTCTCAATTAAAAACAAAATGAATAAGAAAAAAGGACCCTTTCAGCAAAATTTATAATAAGGGTTAAAAATAAAATAAAAGTAATAGTAGTAGGTATGAGTCAGGGTGTTAAGCTTACCTTAGTCAGAACTAAAAAGACAGTGTTCTAAAAAGTCCAGAGAGAAAAAAGACTTCCTTGGGAAAAACAAAAAATTTTGAGTGAAATTGTGGCAGAAAAGAATAATAGTTAAAACTAATTTAACGTAATTATTTATGGTATAATGAATTCACCCTTTTAAAGAATAAGCACATTTTTTTTTCAACCTAAAAGTTTTAGGTATATGTAAATATAACAAAAGTTACACACACACGTAATGAGGAATTTGAAAAGTATTTAGATAACTAAAAACAAGAATAAAAAAATTTCCATCAACTCTTCATCTATAAATAACCATTATTAAGATTTAGCCTATATTTTTTCAGTCTTTCTCTTTAATGTATACTTTTTATCATGAGTATAAATTGTTTTGTGTTTTTGTTTTGTTTGTTTTGTTTTCATCAGAGATTGAACACATGGATGCTTAACCACTGAACCACTGAACCACATCCTCAGCCCTTTTTTATTTTTATTTTTTAATTTTGAGCCAGGGTCTTGCTAAGTTGCTTAGGGCCTCACTAAGTTGCTGAGGCTGGCTTTGAACTTCCAACTGTCCTGCTTCAGCTTTCTGAACTGCTGGGCTTACAGGTGTGTGCCATGGTGCCCAGTTGTTTGGTGTTTTTTAAGTTAGCATTTTTTAGGTATTTCTCTTTTCATTCTATATTTCACTATATTAATAAAAGCCTAAATCATCTTCTTAAGAATATACATTACACATTATTCAATCAAATTCAATGCTGTATCTTCTGCCCTTTTAATTTTGGGCTGTTATCATTGTTAAATTTGACTGGGTTCTTTGAAGGCGGTGACAGCAGCATCTGTTTTTTGTTGCCAAGTAGCTACTCTTCTACTTGATGCCTGTAATTAAAAAATACAGAAGCCTAAAATGTATTATATTAAAGCTAGGTCATATTTTCATGTTATAAACATTCTTACTTAATGCATGCTTTTTTTCACTTAACTTGCCTTGGTAAATTTGCATAACTAATGAAAGATCCCCAGCTCACAATTCCCTATACTCTAGGTATTTCTACAAATATCTTTGGGGTTGTTTATGTTGAATAATATCTATAAATAATGAATACTTTCCCTCTCCTTCTTCCTCTCTCTAGCCCACCCTTTTACTGCAGGCGCTGTTCAAATTGCCTGCATACTCAGTGAATGACTTTTGAACATCAACTTATTAGAAAAAAATAAAAACCTGGTGTAGAAACAACAGATTTTTTTTTCAGTTGCTTCCTCCAAACCATAATATGAGGTGCAGGGCTTTTCCCAATGTGTCTCTGTGGAAATCCAACATTTTAATCTTTTTTCAGCACATTGATATCACCAAACCTGTTCTAAAAGCAAAAATTGACAATTGCTTCTACAGAACACATTTTAATACCATTCACATAAATAAGCTAAAAATTCCATTTTTTGTTAAAAAACACAAAACAAATATATGAAACCACATGTTTCATGAACACTAATTGCATATCAGTTTAGTGTGCATAGATACTGTTTTCAGTATACAATCAGAAAAGACTTTATTTAGGAATCATCCACTATATATAATATTTTTTAAAAGAATGCAAAAAAGGTCAAATTTCTGATGTTAGTTATAAAATGAGAATCTCGTAAATAGTCATTGCAATAAATACTTAGAGACTATGTCCATAATATTTTTATTTAAAGACAACTTGTAGGTTATAATGAGTAAGAACCAAAACACAATAAATCTATGCAAAAAGAATGAGTTGAGATTTAAAGGGTGAGGACAAAGTAGGCTTTGAGGGTAATATGGCTCTTTTATTTCTTGTTTACTTAATCACCCCCATAACCTCTACGAATGGATGATAGGCAATGATGGACAAATATTATCAGTCACTTTATTTATTTCCTCATGAGACACACTTTCTTCCCCTCCCTTCTCTTCCCTTCCCTTTTCTTTTTTATAAAAATATTTTATTAGCTGTTGATGGACCTTTATTTTATTTAGTTATTTATATTTTATTGACTTATTTATATGTGGTGCTGAGAATTAAACCCAGTGCCTCACACATGCTAGGCAAGCCTACCACTGAGCCACAGCCCCAGTCCCTTTCTTTTCCTTTTATTCTGAGGTACACATATTGCCAACCCTGCCACTTTCCCCATCATTTAAAAACATGCAATGTACTGTTAGTGAATACCTCGGATCTTTTCAAAGTGAAAATGTGTATCATTATAAAAACATGTTTGCCTATATTGTTCTACAGTTTAGGTTAAGATGGAGTCTAATGGCCATACCCACCCTGGTTGGACAAGGCTGGCAGGCAGCTGCATTCTGTTCCAGCTTATTTACACTCCACTCTTCCACAACAGTACAACACAAATTAAGAGGTTTTAATTAACATGGAAAAGTTCCTTCCAAATCCAAACAGCTGCTTTGAATAATTTATTCACTTTTTATTTAAACAATCTGCTTTCATTTTTGCTTCATGTATTGTTCCTATGCTAAGAAATACAGTGCCTCATCTCCAAGTTGAGAAACATAAGCTTAAATTTGAAGTGTTACATGAAATAAATGTGTTTGTATGTAACAAATGAGAAGCAATTAAGTGCTATTAAATTAAAGGGTAAAATTAGATGCCTATGGAGAGTTCCAGTACTATCAGGACACGCACACTAAGAGGACTAACTGCTTGTTTTGCTTATGTTTTAATTCAAGGCTGTTTTAAATTTTCTAATTTTTTTTTCAAAAGGTAAGGTGATAAGCAGAAAGTGGAAGACTCAGTGATATACACATATATACCTTATTCTGAGTTAGTTCAGAAAAAGATCACAGCTATTTTCCTGACAAGTTAGGAAGAAGCTTGGCTAACATGTTAGTTTAGCTCCCCTGAGCATCTACTGGTTTTAAGGATCATGGTGCTTTTAGTAGAGTAAGAGTCTAGTGTTATGACAGCCTCTCTACTCAAGTCAATCATTCTGCCTCCCTCACTATTATTTCAAGTGGATAATTCATTCTTCACTTTCCATCTGAAAACACACTATCAATGTAGAGTTGGACAGGCAAAGAGTAGCAATGAAGCTGCTTTGTAGTCAACTCAGGGATCATTTTATATACACAACGTGGATAAAATACAACAATATCTTTTTTTTTTAATTTTATTTTTTTTAATGCTGATAACCTGGTTTGGAGTCACTTGCCTTTCTAGAACATTAGCATTCTTGCAGGAATAAGTCATCTCATGATGATCATTTTGAAAGATGTCATTCAAGTGGCTAAGAAAATTCTGACACATATTCTCCACCCCCTACCCCTCCACTGCTGCTCTGAGTTCTATAATCTTATGTCTAAAATGTACCAGGGTATGTGGGCTAACCAAGAGGTACTGTCTGATGATTGCAGAAGGAAGCACAGACATTGAATCACAGTATTTTGTATTTTGACTTGAATCCACGATCTCACACTTATTAGCTGTGGGATATTGGGCAAGTGAGAGACCCTTTGTAAGCCTCAATTTCCTCCACAAAACATTAGGATAATAACAGTGTACAAACCCTTGAATAAAGTAAAATAACAAGTACAAAGTGCTTGATCTTGGGCCTAACATAAAATAAACATGTATGTGCACACTTTTTTTCTTTGCCTAGTAGAAGAAATTTCAGATTTCACAAAACTTAGTTCATGAAACTGGTAAGGATGGCACTGGAGTAAAGACAGAAAAGACATTAGTGGGAATCAACATTCATAACCACAACTATGAGTGCAGTAATGAAATTTGCATATGGTATTATTATACTGTCTTTTCCCTGGAAAGCCTTACTTTTCTTGAAAGAGTGTCACTTAGGAAAATATTCATCTTCAGTCTTCTCTGCTAACTCACTTCCTTGTTGCACATATAGAGCTACGATAGTTTAATAAAACAAAGAGGGACTGGACGTTGCCAGCGCTCGGTTGTTTGTGTTCACCTGTGACATTTACAAGTGAAGACATACAGAACCTTCTTTTGTTTCCTGGATAATCATTCAGGTGTTAAAGAAGAAGTTGATTCAACTTTAAATGGCATGGTTTTCTCAAGCCTTCAGAAAATAATTGATGGATTTTCTTCTTTTTCCATAGCTCAAATATACACACTGCATGGTCATGTCTAACTGTTTAATTTTACAAGACTGGAAATATTGAATTTAAAGCTTAGGTTTTAGTTTAGGTTTATTCCTAGTGTTCAACACTGTGTAAACTTTCACAGACAAATCGGAAATGAAACACAATTGAAACTAAACCAAACCTTCTCTGCCTGCAATGGGACCTTAATATTTCATTTTATATTTTCACATGGAATCTAATGGAAACGTGATTTTATACAGATTCCTTGTGTCAATTATTCCCTGTATTCCTTCTAAACCAATCTGTGCATTCAACTTGAAGCTTCATTAAGGATCAAGCCAAGTAGTCTTTAAAAAGTACGGGGTTTCGGTGATAGACAGATGGTGGCTTTCATGATGTCAGGAAGTGTCAGATATTATCGTTGGCTGTGGAATGGTGGCTACTATCCAAACAGATTGGGAAACAGACAGAAAGAGCAAGAACACCATTTGTTTTATTTAGATACATTGTGAACAGAAGGAAGCAAGACAGAGCATACTTTTACACATCTTTTTTCCACTCCTTGTGAAAACAGTTTAAGATTTGTTATGTTATATTAGCCCTTTCATTATGCAAAAACATGTGAAAGCCAGAGACACTGGTAAAAGAATTTATCTCATTGTGATTTTTCTATGAAGTTTGTTTATTTTTATTCTTGTGGAATGTACTTTTTTTTCTTTAAATCCCCTCTCATTGGAAATATTGAATGCTTTAAACAGAGAACTGAAATGAGACCCTTCCGAAATGCTCTGCTATTGAGAGTATGAAGTGGGTATTGGCTTCATGATCCAGAATGAGGGGCTTTCAGAGATCATCAAAGATTGGTTTCCCAAAGGGAAGATGCTCTTTGTGAAGAAGTGTTGATTTGCTTCTGTAAGAATTTAACTCATACTGGCAGCCAGAGGGCAGTGTCCACTCCAGACAAAGATGTCAGGTCTAATTATAGGATTAGCATCCATCCCACAGGATACCAGGGCTTTACCGAATTATAGCATATTGGTAGGATCTTCTTGATCTTAACTCATGAGATTGTGGAAATTTGCTAGCATATTCAAAACCTTTAAACTGCCCTTTATGCTACTTACTTATGTTCATATATTATTATAATCTTTTACTCCATCTCACAGTAGATAACCAAATTCCCCAATTTTTTGATGGAATGAGGGGCCAGTATCATAATCTAATCTTGTCCTCCAAACATGGTGACTATATGGGAAACTGGGGCCTGTTACAGTTTAGATATGTGCTATCCTTCTCTCACTCCCCCAGTGTTCAGGTGTGAAACAATGTAAAGAGGTTTAGATGTGAAATAATTGGGTTATGAGAGCCTTAACCGAATCTGTGTGCTAATCCCCTGATAGGGATTAACTGTATGGTAACTATGGGCAGGTAGGGTGGGACTGAAGGAGGTGGATCATTGGGAGCATGTATTGGGTGTGTGTGTGTGTGTGTGTGTATGTGTGTGTGTGTATTGTGAGTTGAGTTTAGTGTCTCTCTGCTTCTTAGTGGACATATCCTCAGGGGCCGCTTTCCTCCACTACACCTTTCCACCATGGTGTTCTGCCACACCTCAGGCCCCAAGGAATGAAGTCATCTATTTATGGACTGAGATCTCTGAAACTATGAGCCTCCAAATAAGCTTTTACTCCTCTATGTTGTTCTTGTCAGTTCTTTGGGTTGTAGCAGCAAAAATACTGACTGAAACAGGACCATAATATAAACCTCTTATACTATAACCTGAGGATCATACTAAAATCTTAAACCAGAAACTGATAGTTTAGAGTTATATAGACTCTAAAGATTTGGGACCTAGAAGATTCTAGAAGATCATTATAGGCTAGTGTTTTTTCACACTGTGTTTCACAAAGCCTCCACGTTTCATAGAGGCTATTTAGGTTGCTGTGCAGAGACAGTAAGAGGTCCAGACTTCATTCCTATCTCTGCTTCATCTAAACTATTGTGTAAAGAAGTAACTTTCCAGCCTAGAGATAAAGAATGTCCGGAAACCTGGCTTGGGAGAACATTCCTTTATTAAAGAAGTGTAACGCACTAGCTGGGGCCAAGGATTGGGCATGACTGCATCTTAACTGCTCCCTAAGTTGGAATGGAAGTCAAATTCCAGAGGGGGTTTTCAGATAATCACAATAAGATAGAGGGAGTTCACTCCTGCCTTCCTTCCATATCCTACTGAGCTTTAAGTCCTAGATGTGACCAGGACAACTAGAGCCTTTAAAGAGAGAGAAGTCCTAAAAATAGGAAATCTCAGCCACTTTCCCAGGACCCCCCAAAAATGTACAAGTCAACAATATGTAAAGCAGTATAGACACCTCTTTAGGAACTGAGTCAATCCACAGAAATACAAAAAATAGTATAGGTTCTTTATTAGGGAGTTCTGAAATCATAATATATATGCTGAATGATAATTAATAATTGTTTGTCATCTGTTTATTAAAAATCAAAACAGTATTTTCTATTGTGTCTTGAGTCAAGCATGTATACAAACCGAGACACCTGGTGGAAAGTTTATCTTCCAATTGTGGGTAAGGTCTGGAGTGGTGTGAGAAGGAAGGACACATAGGAACTTGAAGCTAAGGGCATCTTTGATTCAAGAGCTGGAGACTGAATCTCATATAATTTCTACAAGTTTTGGTTTATGCAGTAAATTTTATTGCCTTAAATAAAATTAATCTTTGTTCAATCTTGGAAAGGATCTGAACCACTTGACAGGTTAAAATTATGTTTCTTCAGAGCATGATTTTAATATCAGCCTTGGTTAGGAGTCATGAACTGTTAAGGAACTCTTGTAAGGAGAAATATAACATTAGAATATTTGTTGAAGCCATTAATTTATATCACAGAATTAAAATATCTGGGAGTCATCTTAAATCTCACTTAGACTTTCAGAAGCAGTACACAGTGAATCTATACCGAGGTGGGCTATCAGAAGAGGAAATATTTGATATAATATTTACTGCTCAAATATCATCTTATTATTAAATTCCAAACAATTACATGGAGAATTATACATAAATTAAGATGTGGCCACTTTAGCAGTTCAACTTCTTATTCAGAAATGAAGGTGGGACTGTGCCTTGGTGTACTTTCCTATGAAGTTTGTTTATTTTTTACAGAAAGTAACCCATAAAAGAAAAATTCCCTCTTAGTGAAAATACTGATATCTTGAAACATAAAAATAATTTTAACTCTGTAAGAATTAGTTTCTTTTTTGATTTTGAAAACAGGATAGAAACCCCTTGTTTTATAAATGTAGTCAAAACTTACTTGTCCAAACTGGTTGGTATTTGATTCATGAATCCAGAGCTACAACTTGCTGGCCCAGTTTTCTTTTGTCAAGGTGACCTGGATAATTCTGTATGCCACAACTTAAACTTCAGTACATTTATACTCTCTAACTAGTTTAAAACAACAATTTGAAACACAAAGTCTGGTGTCATGAGTTCCTCTTATTGAAATTTCCAAATCCCACATACCTACTTGATGATAGCATAAAGCTGTGATGTCTTATAGGGAATATATAACCTTACTTGTCTTGTTTTTGCAGCACCAACTTTGTCTTTTGGTGCTTATGATCTCGACCACAAATTTGTGTCTTTTTAAAGAGGAAGAGAAAAATTACAAATGCTGGCTTTGTCCTTTCTGTCTTCCCAATCTCTAGAGAAAGATCTGAACCATGGCTATACAGGAACAATAAAATCCTTAAATTCATTCACCCTAGTGCAATGTAGAGAGATATGATAACTCTCAAATGGAGTATAAAATTCATCTACATTCCTGCCATTCAAAACAGCCTAATTTGACATTTTAACACATTTCCTTCTGGTTCAGTTCAGTTTTTGACAGACGTGTTTTTCTTTAGTTATACCCAATATAAGATACTAGTAAATGTTGGAATTTTACTAGTTAGTATCCTTGAGTAATGAAATGGGTACTAATTTTTCACATTATACTTTATCCAGTATTGAGTTTGTATATGATTTTATATTTTTCTTATAGTCAGAAGAAAAGGTTTAAAATAAGGAAAATAAGAAATTCAACATGGCAGCCATTTCCTAAGTAGATTGGAGTGTAGGATAGCAAGGAAACATGGAACTATTTGGGACAGTGACTCTTGGTGGGAATTTGGGGAGAATTGGCTTCCTCCTACTGTAACCTGCTTCTGATTAAGGGTATGTATGTAATCAACAGTACGTATCTTCCCCAGGTACCTTTGGATTGACTTGCTGATCAGACTGTATGGAGAACACTTATGTGCCTCACACAGAATTGAAACACACTCTTCAAAAAAATCCATTTTCCTAGTCACTCAGAAGTCTATAATTGAATTTATTGACAATGATTGACACGATTTGATTCTTGTGCCCATTCTTGAACCAGTCATCATAGACAGGGAGGGAATGGTCTGGTATCACTGACTTCATATATATTCAATTTCTAGATCCTAAGGGTAAAGTCCAAATAAAATGGCTGAGAATGGAATATAGAAATTGCCCAAATTGAAGTTAACATCACAATGAGAAGAGGGCATGATTTCTGGCACATCTTACTACAGCTTTTAGGACAACCAACACATTGACCTTAATGTTTCCCTACCTTGTCTGCATTCCTCTTTGTACATTTCTTCATGTACTTTCTATCCCTTCCCACCATTCTTAGCTTTGACTTTGGTTCCCCTCCCCTCTTCTTTCCCACTCTCTGCCCTTTAAAATATCCTCTAAGGCAATCCAATCCACTTTGAAGGCTTTAATCTGAATTTACATGTGCTGATATATACCAGATCTTCATTTTGTTCCCAGCATTCTGTCTTCAAAGAAGGCCATATGTCTATAGTATAACAAACAAACCTCTTTACTTGAATGACCTACCCTAAAACTTCTCAAGTTTCATGGTAAAAATATGATATCTACTTTTATGAACTTATGTTTTTCCTGTTCATTTTTTCTCCAGGAATGACATCTCCTCCCCAACTCTTTCATTCCATTAAATTTCAAGTCATTCTTCATCATTATCCCTTGATATCAATATCTATCTTTCCTGTAGTGGTAGTGTCACTTCTTACCTTTGTCACAGGTCTGGGTTTCCAACAGAGTTAGCTGAGGATAATCTTTCCTATTATTCTGCTAAAATTAACTTTCTAAAATCACATTAAGTTAGTTCCACACTCAAAACCCCAAAATAATTTCCACTGTCTCCATGATAAGATAATATTCATGTTGATTGCAAGGGACTTTATCTCTATCCTCTTCTCTAGCTTCATCTTTCATCACCCAGCCCTATATTATTGAGCCCAACAGGAAAACTTGCATTGACTTTAATGTGCAATTTTATTCTTTAATCACCTCTAAGCATTGGCATATCATTATCACCTCTGACTGTAAAGTTCACATATTAGCCAGATTATTTTCTATTTTAAGGTCATTTTCTATGATTAAGCTTTTCTAATCACCTCTTACTCCAAGAATTGGGTTATACAAGCCCCCTGACCAACTCTGTGTCATTGTAGAGTTTTTTACTTGGTTTGAAACTTTTCAATTATGTGGTGCTCTTCCTTAGTGTACAATAATTCCCTGGAAGATATTGACCATACATTAGTCAAGTTGTATTCCCAACATCTAATATACATACATACCTGGTGCTTGACTGTCACTCTATATGGTGAAGTGGGTAAAAGCAATTCTTACCTAATGCTACAAACAACAATTACAGTAACGGGGAAGTTGTGTCTTTTTAAGTTCATGTAGTCAGTGATTTAATGTGGCTGTTATTGTAGATGTGCATTTTAGCTTTATTGTCAGCCTGTTACATTTCTCTCTGCAGATTTTTGGGAAAAAGTCAATCAGTGAAGCTCTGCTGAAGAGGATTGTGTTCCTGAATCTTCGAGTGTTTATTGACATTAAATGAGGTAGTTTTTTTTTTTTAAGTACCTATATAGTATCAGCTCAATAATGACAGATTGATTAGGTTTCATCTTTGAAGGGAGTTGATGACCTAACATGAAGGCAGGACTCATTACCTTCAGTTGGTCATTAATCCCTATGAAATATCATTTCCTGTAGTGGTAATTGCTCTTATAAATGGAAAGTGGATATATTTATGCAAACCTGAAGATTTCTGTTTTCTGCTATTTCAGGTGTATGTGCAAGTTATTTCTAGAGACTTAATGTTCTGTACTTAGCTTATCAGATTGCTTAATACAGGTTTCTACACTTAGCCTGGATAGTGGATAAGATTTCCTCCTTCATCACTTCTAAAACCCTATGATCAAAGCAACAAGCAAAACCCATTTCATGTGAATGTTATTCTGAAGAATATCTGTACATTTTCCAAACACCAGTCTGCCTTATTACAACATAATGTGGTTTAAATTTCTGGTTACTTGTTCATGTACTGTGGAATTTTTTATAAGAGGATTCTTTATTCTCATACCAGCAAAATTGTGTAACAAAATGAAAAAATAAACTCATTCTGAATTAAACATCTACTTGCCAGTTTGAAAGTTTTAAAAACAGTGTTTTCATTGGACATAAAGGCTAATGATTTTTTATTTATAGGATAAAATGTAATGAAATTAATAGGTACATGTTTAAGAGACTATCCTATAATTGCTGGCTTAAATTTTCATGGTTTCTATATATGCACTATCAGATTTTCTTTGATGTGTAGTGGCAAATAACTGTAAGTCATTTTTAAAGTAGTATTTGTGGCAGACTAGACTCATATCCGACCCTACACATTAGTTACAGAGATGGCCACAATATGTGCTATATAAGGGAAAACTTGATTGGTGATTGAGTGATTGGATTAACATATTCACTTGTGCATGGATTCTAAGCAACTGTAGCTACATTCATAGGCTGTAGAACTTGAATGACATTGTGTTCTGTGAATACAACCTGATCTTCTTCTATAAGGGGCCTTCATGTCATAGGAAAGCACATTCCCTATGAGCATTCTTTTTTTTTTTTTTTAAATTTTTTATTGTGGGTTGTTCAAAACATTACAAATTTCTTGACATATCATATTCCACACTTTGATTCAAGTGGGTTATGAACTCCCACCTTCACCCCATACACAGATTGCAGAATCACATCAGTTACACATCCATTGATTTACAAATTGCCATCCTAGTGTCTGTTGTGCTCCGCTGCCTTTCCCATCCTCCACCCTCCCCCCTCCCCACCTCTCCCCTCCCCTCCCCTCCTCTCTCTCTACC
>NW_025999905.1:6294849-6333427 GCF_001458135.2 Marmota marmota marmota | reverse complement strand
CAGGAGTGATTGGAAGCTCTGTTCAGCAGTGGGCCACTGGGCCTTTTCTGCCGGTGGTCACCGTTCCGCCTACCTGGTGGGCGCTGGGGGTGGGGGGCGGCTCTGCCCCTCAGCAGGTCGCTGGGCCTGCTCTGTGGATGGTCACAGTTTCCTCTACCTTGCCAGCGCAGGGGGAGGGGGCGGCTCTGCCTCTCAGCAGGCAGCTGCTCCTCTTCTGCTCGAGCATTCTTTTTTTAAAAAAAAAAAAAGAAAGAAAGAAAGAAAAACTGAGGAGTGAATAGATGGATCTGGCACAAAGACAAATATTAATGTCACATAGGAAAGGAAAGGAAACCAAGTTAATCCATCTCTGACCCACATTTAATATGTGACTATACTTAAGAGAAATACATAGGTTTCTAGGTTTCCCTGCTATGAAAATTGTTAAATAAGTTTGAATTTAAATTGTACAGACTTACTGTTGCTTACCTTCATTAAGCCAATGCCTCTGACTAGGGGCTGGGAAACCTATATTGCTTCTTTCCTATCAAGCCAGAAATGATGACATATGACTCAGCTATTCATTATTAATATTTCTTCTCCTTCTTTTTCTTATGCACTAAACTTTTTCTCTTATGTTTTGCTTTCAAATGGCTTTCAATTGCTTTAGTGAATGTATTGAGTATTTATTATTATCTTTGAATTACCTATTATTTTGAAGTTTTCATATCTCAGAGGAATTCTTCATACATATTTTTAGAAAATATCAGTAATGATGATTTGAAAAGGACTTGCATTAGTACTAGATATGGAGTTTGAAAACGTGGGCTTGAATACCTTGTTTTCATTATAAATCACCTAATCATTCTCAGATTCAGGTTCCCAGAAACAATAGCAACAGCCTTAGAGGACTACAGTGAGTATGGAGATTATTAAAAAAATTTAAAAAAACCTTATTGTGTAGCCTGGTTTCTAGTAAATGGCAAGAAATAAGTGCTTTTGAGTTAGTTATTAAATTAATTCCTATATTAAAGATAACAGGTGGGTGTTGTTTTAAAAGACCAATATAAGAAGGCATGTACTGAGGATGTAACTGCACTTAAAGTTAGTGCAAGTTAATCTGAAATAGTGGGCTAATAGGGAGTTTAATTTCAAATTAAGATGAAAACACAGTGCAATACAGAGGTTTTTACCTCTCTGTTAATGTTTGACTTTGTATGTAAGAGTTTGTATCATATTGAAGAACAGGATTTGAATTTAAGAAAATTTTGAGAAGTTGAAAATATAAATTGCTGAAAATGAGAAGATGGAATTTTAATACAAACTTCTTTGTATAGTACTAAGTAATATCAGACTATTAATAATAAGTACTTAGTGCTTTGAACAGAAATAAGTAGCATCTAAGTAATAATAATAAGATAAGAGATTGAGGGTATAGTAGGCTTTCTCTAAGTTAACCACATAATTATGATGGCTTAAAATATTATTTGCGTTATCTTGAAAGAATATGAAACACAAGAATGTATTTTAAATCACTAGGTCATGAATTCTTGTAAGCATTAACTCCTTCAGTAAATAGTGAGAACCTACTCTGGGCCAGACATGTTGTTAGGTTCTGGGAACACAAAAGCTCAGGCAGTTACATCCTCATCCTTGTAGAGTGAAAGAATACTGAAAATTAGAACTATTCAAACATTTTACAAAACTAGTAAATTTCATACTTGAGAAACTGTACTAACAGTACAAGAGGCCAAAGACTAGAGAAAGCGCCGTAGCCTGTCACCTGAAGAAGGAGTAGGCCTTAGCAAGTGTAAGACATGAAATAGTGAAGTATATATATCCAGAGTCCTGAAGATGACTGCTTATGTCTGTGGTTGGTAGTATAGACCTGGAGATCAGGCTAAAAAGAAGTAAGAGACAGAGGCAGAACCTGGAGGGTCTTTTGGGTCTTTGAAAGCATTAAAATGTTTGTTAAATTGATATTTCTAAAGCATTTTAAGCAGGAAATAATCTTATCAAAATTGGTGTTGTTGCTAAATTCAGTCATGTTATTATATGGTTTATTAAAGAAAGATCTGTACAGAGCACACAGATGGAATGCAGCACCTTGGAAAGATTAGGGGAAAAAAGGATTGAAAATTATTTAATAAGTTAAAAATAGTTTTGTTTTCTTAAGAAAATATGTAATGTTGGGAAAAGGGCTTCCTGCTCTAGGATAGTGCTTCTCAAACTATCTGTGGAAGAGAGCTAGTTCTCTTTTTCTTCTCTCTCTCTCTCTTTTAAAATCTGTCACCAACTGATACTTTTATAAAATACAATAAAGATGAATTATTTAGAAAATAAACTTTAAAAAAACAGACTAACAAAATACAGGTCTCATTTTTTTTTATTAGCTTCAACAGATATAAAATTGTGTTTCCACACAACTAAATATGAACTAAAAAAAAATGTAACATAGGGAGACAGAATAAAGGCACACAATTATACACATTGCCATTGAAAGATAATGTGGACCAATTCAAATTTCTGTACTCATATCATTACAAAGCAATAAAAATCTCATACTTCACAGACCATATTTTAGAATTTTGTTTGAAGAATTTTTTATATGCTGAAAATGATATCAATTTATTCTCCTACTGTTTTTAAGGGTAAAACAATAAAATTAGTTCAGCAACTGGGATTTGATTATCATTATCATTTAGGAGGTGTGGAACTTTTTGTAACTGAGAATTTTGCCTATATAATTCCATCCATATCAATAAATATTAACATTCACCTGTATTTGGATATGAAATGACTTTGCTGCTGTTTCTCCTGTCATACAACCCACTCCGGATCAGGGACATTATATTGACATATTTTATTAGGCAGAAAAAAACCAATGAGTTTAACTTTTATTATTTTCCAGATTATTATTTATAGCAGCCATGTTGCATATACATACTGCATCCTAAGAAATGTAGCACGGAAAATGATAATTGAACTGTTCAATTAATATTTTCTTTTGATCTTTTAGATAATAGAAAGCAGGAAAGAGGCTTGCAAATAAGTATCTAAATGGACATGAATACTAATGAAAGTGAAAGCATGTGAGTATAGATGGGCAGTAAAATTTGTTAATTTGGAAACTTTCTATTTTTCTCTGTCATTCATTACTTGTTAATGAATGTCTGTCTTTATTGAACATCTAATCTAAGCCTTTAACTGTATTGGGACCTGGATTATAAAAGATATGAACCCCTATGTGAAAACTGCTTTATTTATTTATTTATTTAATACTGGGGTTCTCTACTACTCAGCTGCATCCCCATCCTTTTTTGTTTCATTTTGAGACAGGGTCTCACTGAGGCTGGCCTGAAACTTGAGAACCTCTTGGCTCAGACTTCCCAGTGGCTGAGATTATAGGTGTGTGCTACCATCCTGGCATCTTTTTATAAATAAGGAAATTAAGGTTATTTGCACAAGATTATGCAGCAATTGTGTGGCAAGGAGGGAATTCAGGTCCAGACAATTCTATCTCAGTGCTCTCCAGCATAAATCTGTCACTATGACTTCCTATGTACTACCTACCTGATTCCCATATACTTTATTCTGGGTTCACCTGCATGCCAACACTTTGCCATCAAAGAATATGATTGCCCCTCCAGGTTCTTATTTTTATGTGTTGTCCGGTTTTTCCAGAAGGAGTTATGTCCCATTTCAAATCGATTTTCGAAAGGTGAGATCTATGTGCTGGTGTTGTGGCTAAGTGGTAGAGCGCTTGCCTAGCACATGTGAGGCACCACATAAAAAATGAACAAATAAAATAAAGGCATTGTGCCCTTTTAGAACTAAAAAAAAATTTAAATGGTGAGATCTAAATCTTGGATATTATTTCATATATTTTTTATCATTGAGAAAGGAAAATAAATAAAATTGATATGTTCTTGATATTCTAAAGACAAATATTGAAGAAAACTATTTTTAAAAATGTTAGTGAAGGCATCTTTTGCTTAATATATCTGTATGAACATTTGCACTCTCTCTTTTGTGTTTGGCAAGCCTTGGGCATTTTAAATTAATGAATTTCTCAACCACTTAGGGAGGAGATTTAGAACAAAGTTTACTCTCAAGATGTAACTTGAGACTGAGTTATACCACTGTTTTATTATTCCTAATGGCACCAAGTCAATCCACAGATATTTCATCCTGCAATTTTCTACTGTTATGAAAATGCATAATGTTAATCATTGTGATACTTTATAAACTGACCATAAACCAATGTTTATAGTCAGTTAATCATTGTATTACTTTGCCTTAGGTAATTTAGTACATTACCATAATGTAGCAATCTACTTAATATAAATTTTAAAGTGAGCACAATAAAATTTGTATAGCCTTAATGTATTATGCATTCTAACCCAAAATTTAAAAATACAGCTGAAGTTTGGACAGAGTTCAGATGTTCTATAACTTTGGTTTCCTCTAGGTTAGGTGTTTTTTTGGGAAAAAGAGTAAAGACTTCATGAAGGACATCAGGAAACTTATTCTACTTTCAATTATTTGTGTATCCCTTTCTCAACTTGCCTTAGGCAAAAATATTTTTGATTGCTTCAGGCCACCACCTACAAATCTACAGCTACTCATTTTTGAAGGACTGAACCCTAATTAAGGAAACCTGCTCCAATAAAAAAAAAAAATAGTAAGTTAGGGAGTAGGTGGCACTAATTTCTTTTTTCTTTTTATATGTTCTCCTTATTTTCAATAAAGTGATATAGTGCTGCTTTTTTAAATGACCAATGAATTCTTTTATGTGCACTTTAAAAGATAATACAATTGTTTCAAGACAGTGGAACAATTCATTGACTTTGTCTTGAAAACAAGCATTTATTGAGTGGCCACTGTGTCCCAGGAACAATGCTAAATCCTCTTTTTTTCCTTATCACCTTTAATCCTTATTATACAGCCTGAAGTAGTGCTTGCATTCTTAAGACAAAACAAAACAAAACAAAACAAAAAACACTTGGAAATCTTTTACTAATGTCAAGTTGTTGTGTTAGTTGGGATATTCATAAATCAGTGAAGAAATCTGTATAAATGTGGAAGTTTTCCCTCCACTGTATGTTGCTTGGAAGAATATGAATATTATGGACACATTAATGCCTCCCATTCACAAAAGTCTCAGTGTCTGTATTTCCTGATGTCCACACAGATGGGACTGGATGACAGCCTGAAGGCATGTGGAAAGTACTGTTTTGGATCAGAAAACAGCTGCATAAATGGATCTATCTGCTCACTTTCAATGCAGATGAAAACCAGTCAAGTGGTTTCTAGATAGATGAATAAGTGGCTGACTCATAACAAACATTCAATAAAAGTGTGCTAAAGGAAATGTTGATAAACAACAGAAAACTTATTGTGGATTTCTCTCTGATGGCTGACTTATGTGATTACCTTTAATGAAATTTTTACTATTTTCAAGTGATTAAGGTCTTTCAGAAGTATTGACACTAAAGAAACTCTTAGAATTTTCTTTGTATGTATATTTGTTCTGTCATATAAAGTGTATTTTTAAAAATTTTAAAAAAGAGGGGCTGGAGATGTGGCTCAAGCAGTAGCGCGCTCACCTGGCATGCGTGGGGTGCTGGGTTCGATCCTCAGCACCACATACAAATAAAATAAAGATGTTGTGTCCACTGAAAACTAAAAAATAAATATTAAAAAATTCTCTCTCTCTTAAAAAAAATAAGAAAGAAAGAATCTGCCTTGTACTTTTCTCCTCCTCTTCATTCCTTACCAGATTGTGCTGAATATTGGGGAAGCATAAAACATGAATTTGATTAAATAACTGAAAAATGTTTTTAATTTTCATTTTATATTTTAAAATAATAAGTGTCTGATTCATTCTATTGTCTTTTTTATGTTCATATATGAATATATGACCAAGGTAACTCATCATGTACCACCAAAAGAATGGGAGATTATACTACATGTATGTATGATATGTCAAAATACACTTTACTGTCGTGTATATCTAAAAAAAGCAAATAAAAAATATAGTGAATGTTCTTGTTCTTAAAGAAAGTAAAGGATACAGCCAGAAATTGCTTGAGCAATGATAAGAGAGACATAGGGTGGGGGGAGCTAAACCAGTGTTTGTGAAACTTACTGCATACTGGAATCACCAGGGTGCCTTTTAAACATTTCAAAGCTAAGCCCAGACTCCAGAAAATTAAATGATAATCTAACTTGTGGGTGGGAAATAAGACAGGCATTCAAACTTTTAGGAATTCTCTGGTGATTGCAATTCACAGGCAAATTAGGAAATTACTGGACTATTTTATCATATGTGCAGGTTGTCACTTTCAAATTCAGCTTATCTCTGTTTAAAATAAATCCTTCTTATATTAAACGCTTTTATGTAATATTTTTGCACGTGCGCGCGCACACACACATATATCTAAAACAATGGTTGAGTATAAATTATATAATACACTGTGTACATTATGGGCCCAGGCTCTGACTCTACAAAACTCTTCTCCCATATTTTAGGAAACAGAAAACAAAAATATGAGATATTTGGAGGCAGGTATGTTTAACATTTAAATAATATTCATTGTGAAAAATAAAAATCAAAAAGTATATTTAATATGCTTGCAACAATGTTAATATTGCTAGACTGTATTGTGTTATCTAACTACTGGTTTGATTGTTACCTTTTGAAAGTTATAATGAATTCTCACAATAAGTAAAATTGGCAAAGAGTGAAACTAAATTTTTTTCATTATGTTTTGTTTTAGTGCTTTAGTTAACAAAAGTGTATGCAGAGTTAATAATACGGACTTTAATAATTATAGTAAAAACCACTGCAATCCTGTCATTTATCAAACATCTGTTTTAGATTCTTTCCATGGATTACCACCATACTGGAATTGACCTTGATATTCTTCTTTTCTATTTCAAAGAAAAAGGCCATTCAGAATGACTAACCAACCAATACAGTAGACAAGTGGCAAAGCTGGGACACTAAATACAGTGGTCCAATGTGAAAGCTTAATGCATCCTGTGTTTAGTCACAATAGTTAAATTTGTTCTGACTTTATGCAGATTTCTACTATTTCTTACAATATGTCTACCCTGCTCCCATAGCAGTAGACTATGAAGATAGAGTTCTAGGAGGAATTACGTCTGGCCTGAATGTGGTCATAGCAATATCAGAAAAGTGTGTGTGTTTGTTGCTGTTGTTATTTTAACATAAAATTTTTGAGTCCACTTTTACACATTTAATGGTGAGATAAAAACAAAAATTACACACCAGTGGGGATTAAAACTATAAGCTTTTGGAAATTGGCTTATCCCTGTGTTTGCCGAAATCAGTCTGGTGCTTTGTGTCACACTTCTCTGCCATATGCAGGAACACTGGCTCTTTTCCTAGGGAAAAATGTTTATTTTAAAACATACCCAAAGACACTATTGGCCAACAGTGGTTATCCCAGCTTTTTGCCATAGTGAAACTTGATATTTCATAATTGTACAATCTAATGACTTCTTCTGCTCAAGTGAAAAAAAATCCAACTCAAACCAGCTCAAGGCAAAACAACAGCAGCAAAACCCAAACCCAACCAGAAAGAGCAATGAGTTTACTGGCAGGATTCATGGGTGGCTCAGATGCTGATGGAACTTCTGAAGAGCAATACTGCCTTGGTGTTCTTAGGCACAGAGGAGTAGATGCAGTCAAGGCTTCCTGCTTTTCTTAATTCTCATTTTGTGTTGCCATGAGTGTTCACCTTCATCTCTTCTGTTGCCCCAAGTACTGAAGTGTGTGAGAAGAGAGTCCTGGCAAGGGGTCCAAGGAGTGAGTACTACTTCACACCTAGATTATCTCAGTTTAGAGATCTGACAGGAACTGTCTGTCACCATCATTCCCAGAGTTAAGTTAAAATCTCTGCTTTTCCTGGCTTGGGCCCTGCAACTATGGTCCGCCTTGGTTAATCACTCTGTCCTCAGAGTGCTGGGATTGGAGGCTCCTCCTCAACTCCAGAGTTAGAGTAAGAGAAATGCTTAGCTTGAGTGGAAGCAGACTTTGTTCTAGAGAAGGAAAAAGAGTGTCCAATGAACAATTATACTGACATTTGACTGCTTCATATTAATTTACTTCCCACATCATTTGATAGATAAGTAACTGATTTGTCTTATAAGGTTACTAATTCAAAAATGATTGACATCATTCTTATGCTGTTAGAAAATGAAAAATTGCAAGTGATTACAGTGGCTAGCTGTCATTTTGGTTTTGAATGATAGATAAAAGCATAGATGTTGGAGTCAGAATTGAGGTCAAACCAAGGCCACTCACTCTTATTGATATTTCATAACTTCTCTTAGCCTTATATGCCTCATTAGTTAAATAAAAAATAATAGTACCTTGAGGTAATATTTTACATGGACTCACTCAATGAGATCATTTATAAAAGCTCTTAGTCAAGAACCTACCATAGAATAAATATTCAATATAAGTTTACTATCAGTAAAAACTACTAACCAAGCTTAACGATAACAGCAACAAAAAGTTTACAACTCTATAGCTTGTAGTTATAAACAACAGTTTAATAATGAAATGGAGATTAGAGTGATATAATTGTGTAATAATGTGGTCACAACAGACCAAAATGTATTGTACATAACACACACACACACACACACACACTCACACAATATACTAATTTAGAAGGTGAACAGCTTATTTCTGGACTGTATGAATAAGGAATATAAAATTTCAACAATTGCTATTAATGTTGGCTCTTTTTTGATGTTTCACATATCATTGGACTTTATAGTACTTCAACCTACATTTATAGTGTTTGCATTCTGTCATTCCTTTGTAAAGTCTATTGCATATCAGTGCCAATTTATGAACCCTTGAACCTAGTTCCCCAAACTTCCCCTTTTAGAGGAGTATTTCATTAAAAACTCCTGTTTTGTTTTAAAAAGTATCAAAACGGACATTTCATAAGGTATTTAAAGATGTATTTATATTTTTCTCAACTTCTGACACAAGTTAAAGCCCTTCATGGTACATATATGAAATATATGGAAAGAATAACTCTTTTGATATTTACACAAAATGAGTAGAAGATATAGTGAAAACCAAGTATTTGAAAAGTTAGACTGATGTTTAGAACGTATTTAAATACACTTATATGAGTAGAGTATTTGTTGCTTTATTAAAATAGTTATATGGGGGGAAAAGAACTCACAAAATCACAAAATAGAGTAGCACTTTATTTTGTAATAAACACAAAACTGTTTTCATTTTTAAGAAAAAATATAATTGTTGACCACCAGATGGCTCCCATATTTTTTAAAATTGAGCAGAATGAGTGGAAAGTCTATTCAAAATAAACATAGATTTAAAAGAAATAAAGTTAAATAGAGAAAGTGATATAGCTTGTGAAAATCTATGTACATATAAAAATACTTCAAGTAACACAATTTGTGGAAATTTCTCTTTTTCAAAAATGTAGGAGACATATATATGAAGCGTGGTTTAATATACCTCTCAGGTTTTTAATCTTTGAAAATACTGTGCTACTGGTATTTCAAGTTGGAAAAATAAATATTGTGTAGGCAAAAATAAACTGCTCAAAATCTTAAACATGAAGTATGATTTCAATGTTTTCATGTTTTGCTTTAAATAACACAACTGGAATTCTTGTAACCTAATATTAGGGCAAATCTACATGCTTTTCTATGCACAGATTTTGACCTGGAGTGAACTATGTATTACTGATGGAACATATTCTTTAATGCCACCTCCCTTTATAATAACTATCGTTAGATGAACATTTAATAATAATGCCACCTTATGTATCAAGGTTCTCCATTAATGCAAAATAATTTTCACCTGAGTCAATAGTGGAGCCAGTTGGTGATGTGGTGCCGCAGTCTGGCTGGGCACAAAATCACGAGCCACCACACAGCTTGTAGATTCAAACAGCAACTCTTTATTCCCGAACTCACACCGGCACTCTACAAACACGTTCTGGGTGAATCCACGTTCTCTGCCCAAATCCACCCCCACTGGGCTTCTGTCTCCCAAAAAATACTGTCTGAATCCCGCGAGAACTCAAGGGCAACTCAGGCAGCAGGATACGCCCTATTCCCAGCAGGAATAACCTTAAACCTGGAACCACCCTAAACCCGGATTGTCCTAAACCAGGAATGCCCTAAACCCGGATTATCCTAAACCGGGAATACCCTAAACCCGGATCTGCCCTGGTCCTTGAGCAAGGTCACCTACATGCAATGTCACTGCAAAATGTCCTATTTCCACGAGTCCTTCCACTAAGCATCATGGGATACGCTGGCAAGGAAATTGTCATACCTACTTGGCTAATGGCTCCCAGCAATGTGGGATGTGTTACGCATCCCAGCTCCACTGTGGACATTGCTGGTGGCATGGGCCACGTTCTAAAGGATGTGTTACACTAGTCTTAATATGTAAGCTATTAAGATAATAGACCCTCCACTTGTCACTCTAACAGCTTTTTATAAGGGTAAGCTGCCCAATTTGTTTCTCATTAAAAGCATTAGTGCAGTTTAGCGATATGTAGTCACTGAGCCGTTGAGCTTTCAGGGTGTATATTTCTATTTTGAGAAATTTTTTGTTAATAAAAAAGGCATATGTTTCAATGAGTCATCTCAGCAGAGCAAACTCACAAGAAGGGGTTGACCTGCCCTTCTACCCTGCTATTGAGTTTCCCTACCTTTTCTCGTTAGCACAAAGCTTGCCCCTGTGTGTACCACAGGGAAACCAGAAATGTGGAGACGAGGTCTCCTTAGCCCATATGGCTTTATTTGTGTTCCGCTGGCACAGTTATATTCATACAGTAACCAACATAAATTTTTAGTTTTATTATCACCTCTAAAAAGAGACAGAAATGTGAAAATTGAAGCCAGAAGGTTTGTATCACAGGATTAATTAGGCAGGGCCAAGTGGAGTCTCACTCCTCCTGGCAGCGAGAGCCTCAAGAAGGTGCCTGCTTTCAATTATGGAGCGCACAAAGCAATTAAAAACCCTGTTTCTTTTTCCTGAGGTGTTACTTGTTACTTGATAAATCTCTTTTTTAAAATTCTCTGGGGATCTGAACTGGCTTGAGGTGCAATCTACCAGGGTAGATATTCATGAAAAATTGATTTAGCTCTAGCCTAAGTGCAATAGGTTTAAAATAAACCTGAAAGGAATGAACAGTGTGTTTCTTGGCTGACATTTTATTGGCCATTTCTTTTAATGCACAAAAGACTAGATAATTAAGAATTGAGACATTATGGATCTCCAGTAGGAGATATGAATCGAATTGGTCAGCCATCCCAGGCATTTTATCCTAAGTCACACTGCACATTTGATTAACCTTTTTCACAGGGCTATTTGTACATTCTATGGACAACACTGTGGTGTGCATAAGTCAGATTAAGTGCATGCCTCACAGAACCCACATCCCCTTCTAATAGAGAATTGGCTCAATATGAAATGACATCTTTTTACCTGATTTATGTTCTAAGTCCAAGGGATTTAAAACTTGGATCTGTTGTTCTATTTCTCAAAAAGTAACTTTTCATTGTTATTTTTGAGAATTACATGATGATCTTAATTCTGAAATCATACACAGAAGTAAGCTTCAATTGTGTCCTTTACAGCTAGTTTTGTGGACTAGGATTTTACTGTTAGTTCATAAATTACCTAGCTAACCCTTTCCTCTGAAGCATAAATAATTTAAAATATGCAATTGTACAGTATATAACTGGTACAAAGAATAGTGCTCTATCAAGATATGTGAGCTTAAGCTTTATCAATGATCTCATACTTCCTGTTGAAAAGAGAAGCAAAATATTTTTTAAATCAATAAACTAAAAACCATCACTGTAAATACAGGAATGAGATTCAACTTTCATTTAGTACTCAATTTAAGATTTCATGAAACAATCAAGTGAATAACAGACTTTGTTCTGTGTTATTTTATATGGTTTGTGTTTATGAATTTAAAATGTTAAGAAAATTAATTATAATAAGAATACTATTTTACCCCTCCTTGTTATTTTCTATTGTTTTATTCTTCCCCTTAAGTTTAGAAATAATATGTAAAGGCTAAACAAATTACTATTATCTGAAGTGCTGGGGATTAACCCAGGGCCTCAAGAATGCTAGGGAACCACTTCACCACTGAGCTATATCCCAGCCCTAAAGAAATGATTAAAAAAAAAAAAAAAACTTAAATGCTAACTATAATCAGAAAAAATTGCAACCTTTATTTGAAGATAAGTTTTGAATAGATATGACTAGAAATCTAAATTTGAATCACTATTAAATCATTCTGACAAATTTTATTGAACTTTATACTTAACAATTTATATCTATCTCAATTTCTTATAAAAACATGATTTTTTTCTTCATTATGGTTCTGCCTTGTCACACTATATTTTAATTTTTTTTATTATGATAATAAGTTTAAATGCATATTAGATAAAAATGCCAGAATGCTGTTACTTAGAAAACTTAAGCAAGTTCCAGAAAATGTTTGCTATTTCTTGTATGTATACTTCAGTCATGGCTTAAAAGTTTCAGTGTAGGTGCTTGAATAGAAATGTAGTCTATTTTGTCATTGATCATAGTGAAACTAATTGGTCCTTTGGGTGAAACAGTTTGAAGAATGACATAAGTGACATGGTAACTTTTCACACTGGGACATGGGTAGGCCTTTAGGAAAGAGGCTGATTGTGGATCTAAGTTCCTTTCATATTTCATCCTTCTCTTTGAGCTCTTTATTCTGCAATTTTCTCCCCTAAAGTTTCCCAATTTGTTTCATAGAGTCCTCAGATGCCTGTGATTTCTTCTTTCTGATCCAAGCAGTTGTTTAATCCTCTGCCCTTGAGTATAGAACAGATCTCTGAATATAACACTTGTACTTAAGTGAGTAAATCTTTTCAAAGACAAAGGTGGAGGGACTTTTCAGATTTCATTAAGGTTTCTAATCAGTTGATTTGTACTAATTAAAAGAGGCGTTATTCTGGATTGACTTAATCTAATCAGTCCAGTAATTTAAATCAGCACATATACATCAGAGATATGAGGTAGCAGAGATTCTCCCTCTCTTGTTGTCTCTAAAGATGAAAAACCACTGAGTCTCACAACAGCAAGAAAGTTAAGTATGCCAATAATCAGTTGAACTTGTAAGAGGACCCTGAGCTTCAGATATGACATGTCCCAGTCCACAATGATTTCATTCCTAAGGTATGTGTTTGTGTATGAAAAGAAACATAGGTTATACATCTCAAGATGTCAGGCATAGTGTTTTCTTCTTTTCCCACATTACATATTTTTATTGCTTCTTTTTAGTAGCTATACATGACAATAGAATATACTATGGCATAATTATAAAAGTATGGAATAATGGAATATAATTTGTTCTAATTTAGTTTGCAGTATTTCACTTTCCTCTCTCTTCCTCTCATCCACTTTTTCCTTCCTTTTACTCTTCTGATATTTCTGCTGTTTACTATTTATTTATAGTTTTTTTTAAATAGCATCTTGTAGATGTACATGATGGTGAGATTCACTGTGGTATATTCATATATGTACATAGGAAAGTTAGGTCAGATTCATTCCACTGACTTTCCCTATCTCATCCCTCTTCTCTTCTTTTCATTTCCCTTTGTTTACTCCACTTACTTTCCTTTTTTTATTCTCCTCTCCTTATTTTGAGTTAACTTCTGCATATCAGAGGGAAAGTTTTAGCTTTGATTTTTTTTGGAACTGGCTTATTTCACTTAGCATAATAGTCTCCAGTTCCATCCATTTACTAGCAGATGTCATAAAGTCATTCTTCTTAATGGCTGAGAAGTAGTCTGTTGTGCATAAATACAGCATTTCTTTATTCATTCTGTGTGGAACACCTAGGTTGTCTCCATAGCTTTGCTATTGTGAATTGGTGTTTTCTTTAAATGATAAGATTGGAGAGTGAAAGGTGTTGCTAGGAAAGAATCACACATGGCTGCCTCTTTCCTGATAAAATTCTCAATTTACCTCCTTCATGTTTTTAAATTTGGTGATTTCAATTAGGCTATTTGAGATTATTGAATTTAAACAGACTTTTCTTCCATTTTTTTTTTTTGCATCTGGAAACTAGCACATGAGTATAAATAAGTATAAGTATCAATAAAGTTTCACTGTGTTAATTTAAATATGTGTCTTTTAGTTTACTTTCAATTATTACTTTCCTTTAGTCTAGTACTTCAACTACCATTATAACAATAAAACATTTTGAGTTAGTTCATTGTTAAGTATCTCAATATCTTCTTTGACAGCTGCATCAGAAAAATGAACGTTTAAAACATGTTATAAAGTTTGTTATAAACTTCTAATGTTGGAGAGTTTATCCATATTTTAAAGCATTCTGAATTTAGTGTATCAAAGATCAAATAGTACAAAGATTTCGTGCCTCAGACAAGTGCTTTTTGCTTAGGTTCTGAATTACCTGGTATTGCTGTCATTATAGTAATAGTAATTATCTCCTCTAGTTCCTTAAAACTATAATGGTTTAGTTAATATATTTCTTCCTACATGCTCATGCTATGATTTTATTAATACAAACCGAGGCAGTTTCCTGAATTAAGAAAAAGAAATTTGTGATAACCCCAAATCAGGATTTCTCAAATCTGGTATCACTGATATTTTGAGTTGGTAATTCTTTGTTGTGGGAGAGAGGTCATGTATTAGAAGATATTTAGCAGCATACTTCATTTCTAGGCAAAAGACGCCAGTAGCACCACCTCCCACACTTGTGACAGAAAAGTCTTCAGATAGTACCAAATGCTTCTGGGGAGCAAAATCTTCCCTGTTGAGTACCATCATTCTAAATGTAGTTTTCATAACTTAGAAACTGATTGGCTTCAATTATTTTTTTAAAATTTTTGTGGGGGGTTTATAAGTTTTATTTATTTTATATCACTTTAATTGTATAAATTTTTGTGGTATAGTATGATAATTTGATACTTGTATACAGTGTATATTTATCAAATTAGAGTAGTTAACATTTCCATCTCCTTAAAAATTTAAACATTTTATTTGCATGTAATAACTATAGTATTTATGAGACAGAGTACAAAATTTAATATGTCTATACAATATATGCTGATCAATTCAGAACAATTAACATTTCCATCTACTTATCATGACTTCATTTTAATTTGAGAAGATGTTGGTTAACATTTTGAAAATATCTCTTATTATTGGTGGTTTGATGCTATATCTGCCGGACAGTGTACGTAGATTGTAATTGGATTACTTGTTGTGTTTTATCCAAGTAAACAAAACAAGATATTTTAGCACTTAATGGAAAGTTTTCAAGTATTGCTATGGTACATATTCTTAACGCACTTACTTTAACTTTGAAAGCACTTGCAATTATTGTCAAAATATTGAAGGTGCTTAGAGAGTGTGGTAATTGGAAGGAGTTGAGTCAGAACAAAGACATATTTTGGATACTCATTGAGCTAATGGAAACTTCTTGGTTTGCTGAGAGTGGGCAAAAAAAAATCAATGAACGAATATTTGACTGGTTGGAGGAATTGCACATTTTGTCAGTGTCCCCTTTTGCTTACTTTTCTTCAATGGTGGCAGGTGGAATTGAGAAAGTATTGCTTATGCATTCAAAAAAATCTGCTCTGGCCTATGCTTTGCTTCATAAGATCATCCTAGAAACAAATTATTTGATATGCTATATTTAACTGGTCCTATAATTATACTTCTTTTATTTTTCATGATTTCCTGAAAACTGGAAATTCAAATTTTGAAAACAGAAAAAGAATAGAATGGAAATTTCCTGTTTTGTTTATTTCCTAAAATATTAAGTATTGGAGAAAATAGCTCAGTAAAGAAAATTCTAAACAAGTAGAAATTAAGCATTTAGGAAAGGGGAGGGACACAGGGAAAGAAAATGGTTGGTGGGTAACCCAACTCACTCAAGTTGAAGCATATTGATTTTCTTATATTGGAAGGGACTTCCAAGACAGAAATTAAGGATACTTTTCTGTGAGAATTTTTACAAGAAAACTGCCTTCACCCCGAAGAATGACTTACTGATCTTAGGTGTAACATGATCTTTCACTTCACATCTTTGCAGTACTGTTGCCCAAAATTCCTCCTGACATACAGTACCAGGGTAGCAGGATCAGGCTGGCTTCCTGCATCAAGTTCATGATAGGCAAAGGAAGCTCTCCTCTCTAAGCATCTGGCCCTAGTGTTGAACCCAAATCACTGGTTTGGAATACCTTCTTCCCTTTTGGTGCCATTTTTTTCTTTTTTACACCTTGATCTTAGTTGAATGTAATACTTCAACTACGAGACAGTGTACACATCATTCTGATCCCAGGAGGCTCTTCTGCACCAGTATAAATTCATTCATGAATAGACATACTTTGGGGAAGGGCATTATTTTCCCCATAATATTTTCATGACTTTCACAAGCTTGTCAAGCAAATATTTTGTATATGCTTTTTCACATCAGTAATTAGAAGTTTTTGTACTTCTGAATATTGCTCAAGTAATGTTTCCCAAAAGAAGCCATGTTCTATCTAAAAGATGAATTTCACTCTGATATAAGTATATTTGAGCTATAAAATCTTAAGATAAAATTTTCATTAGAGAGTCTATTACATGCATTTTAACAAGGCCATTTTTATACATCAGTAAATAATTTCTTTCAGATCCTGATACCATCATGTTATTACAAAGTCTGTGCTATAGAAAATGTTATTTTGAAGTTACAGTGTGTTTGAACAATGGACATAGATAGCACCTAAATGGATGTTCTGTGGTTTGAGGATATTTTATGGAAAGAGTAAAATATTACTTTTTCTTTTTTTCTTGCTCACTTTTTCCCCCTTCTCTCCTTCTCACTGTCATTTAAAAATAATTGAAATCTTTTAAGATTTCTTTCTTTATTTCTTTCTCTCAATTTTTGCCTTTCTCTTTGGTCTTGTATCTCTGTATCTCTCATACACACCCCATATCGTGTGCGCACTCACACACACACACAAACACACACACACACAGAAGTGGGGGAGGAGAAAGAAAGGGAGAGTTTGAAATTCTTCAAGCCAACTTTCCTGGCTTTTCAAAAGAATCTATGTGTTTCCTTCTATTCATTATGTTTAATTATCCAACTACCTCTAACTTCTTACCTATCAGTTTGATAATTTAGTCTTGCTCAGACCACCTTTAACTTCTATGTCATTAAATGTATCAAGCAATTATCAGCTTTATCTTATTTGATCTCTCATTAGCACTTAACTCTGTGGCCTTTCTCTCTCTTCCATTGACTCACAGATCAGGACAATCTGGATTTCCTTCTACCATTTCAAACCTATTTCCCAGATTTGTTGTTGGCTTCTTATCCTCTGTCCAGCAATTTTAGAATTCTTGGGATTCTATTCTGATCCACTTTCCTTCATGTCTCTTTATCAACTCCTTATGCACAGAAGAGGCCTATATCTATTATCTATTATTGCAGAAGAAACTACTCCAAAATTAAATGGTTTAAACCCACCCCCCCCCAAAAAAAATAATTATTACTTCCTAGTCCTGATGTTGACTGGGCTAAACTAGGTTGCTTTCTCGCTCCATATGAAACTGGCTGTGGCTGCATTATCTGTGAGCTCAAATGATGGGACAGCCAAGAAAGCCCATTAACAGGGCTTTTTTGGCTGATTATTGTCAAGAAGTTCATTTGAAAGTATCGATTAGAATATCAACATGTGTCTTAGGATTTCTTATAGCATAGTGTCTGAACTCCAAGAAGTGTTCATGAATGAGAAATCCGGGTGGGGAGTGAGGCATGGAGGAAAAGGAGATGACTTAAGTCCTCCTAAAAAGTGTGTTTATGACTAGTGCATTGTCATTTATACCACATCCTGTTTCTTAAGCTGTCACAGGGCCAATCCAAATTCAAAAGGGAAGGAAAATAAATTCCACATGTTGATGGAAAGAGTAATCAAAAATCTTTGGTCATCTTTATCCTACAAGAATGATAACTCAGTCACAAATTATTTAAATTTATCTTATGTCCAAAAGATTCTCGCTACTCCCCATGATCCTCAATGTCTCATTTCATTACTGCATTAGATTCAAAGTCCTCATTTTATTATATATGTCAGGTCCAAGAATTAAAGAGGTTCCTTAGGCTCCTCTTGATATTAAGAGATAGAGAATAAAAGTTAAAGAGCCTCACAAATGGACTATTCAACCATGAGATGAGGAATATTGAATTTAACAGTTGCACTTATTCATAAACCAGGAAGGTATACAGAAGAAGCAGTCAGTGTGGTGTACAGAAATCCTGAAATATGGATGAGCATATCAGTTCCTCGACTGGAACTCTTTCTGCTTTCTTGGATTAATTCTCTGTGCCTCTTGGCCTTATGGTGTGAGCTCCTGATTTTCTTACACTGGTTATTCTTTGCCCAAGAAACATCCCACATATGTAGCTATCTTTCTCAGGCTGGGTCCTTCGTCTTTGAAAGTGTGTGTACTAAAGATCACTTCACTTTGAACTATCTCTATTCTTTTTAGTACCAAATGGTATAATCTCTTTAGAACTATTGTGGGCTTCCTGATTATCAAAACATACTCTATTCTCTCAGACAAAAGTGACGGAAATTTCTTTCTTTTTTTTTTTTTTTTTTAAGTACCTCCTCCCTTTTTTTTATCTTCAATGGATAGAAGTTTTGTTAGAAGAAAATTTTGAAAAGGCACATCCGTGCTTTTACAAAATGTTCTTATTACCACATATCTGAAATCTTGACTCTGAAATAATGTTTACTGTCATTACATTAGATTTGATCAGTTTTAATACTTATAGGGCCAGTTTCCATTCATAGAAGGAGATAAGTAAGCTTCTGATTATTAAAGTGACAATTTTTAGCCATCTTTAATTTATCACAACTCACAAATGTCTGTGAGAGATATTTCTCTTGAACTCCAGATTTGAACATCTACTATTCGCTTGACTCACATAGTTGCACATTTCATGGGCACAAAGGCTGACTTCATGGACATGTGACAGGTGGAGTCACACAGGGCATCATATTTAGGGGATCTACGCTTGGTCTGCTATTTCTGCGTTTACATTCTTAATAATTTTTAAACAAGGAGCCCTGCATTTTCATTTTCTACTCTGCCCTGTATATTACGTAGTCAGTTCTGACCACTATCTTCAAGACAACGTCTACATTTTCCCTCCTTAATCTATGAACTTCAGGGCCATCTTTGATTTCTCATTTGTTTTCCAAGCATTTTGAGAGCCCTCTTTGTTATAGCATGTATCCTACATAGAATTACTGTTCAAAAACTATTTTCACCCCAGCATCTAGATTTGTCAGCTAATGAGGGAAAGGACATTTCCCTCTTAACGGATGAAGGTTAAGATCTTATAACTTTCTAAAGTATGAAACACACTTTTTAATTTCTTCACATCAGCTCTCTTGGAAGGATATAATTAAATAAAATGATTTCCTATTTCTCCAATTGCTGGATCAATTATTAATTTAAACTAGAGTTATATTTTTATGACAATTACCATAGAGTGAGATGAATAAACAAGATAATTTTATGTATTACTTGATCAAAATTCAATGTGCAAAGTATGAACAAAATAACCTTAAGAAATATGACATTACTAATCACAGTTCACAGCATTGAGATCCCAAATGCTTTAAATCAGCTACACAACATCAAAATAAAAGTAAGCATATCAAATGGAAATTAGAATGTTTTTTAGTGTAAAAAGCTTTTGAGTTACAAATAATATATAGGAGAAAAGAAAAGGGAGAAAGTAAGGAGGGAACTAAATTGCTGCCAAACTCTGTTTTGGAGAAGAAAAATTACCTTCTATAATAATCTCAAATATTTTTATTTGTGTTAAGACATGAATTCTATGAAGAGTGTTACATAATTGTTCTGATCCCTAACATTCCTTCTTTATGCCACAGTTAAAGTTACGCTTTCCTTCTTTAAAAGCTCTCAGCACCTTGATCTGGAATTGGAACTGGCCAGTAGTTCAACTAGCAGCAGTGGTGCCCTGAATTTGGCTCCTGTTGACTCCTGATCATGAGCATCTCCTCCCAACATTTGCACAATACATAGTCCATAATGAGAGTATTCACACCATGGATACCAGCAAAAGCAATTAAGTAGTTGTACCACCTCCCATAGAGCTGAGTGTAATACACGTTCCATCACTATGACTTACTAATAGGTATGATAAATGCACATTCTATCACTTGAAGTCTATTATAATACTTTCTGTGATATTTGGAATCTTTCAAAGTGAATTCTATATGAATAAAATTTATAAGCAAGAAGATGGTAGAAACTCCTCCCTAAAATGATGGTTAGGAAAAAAAAAAAAAAAAAACAAAGCAAGGCCACTACCTGAGCAACAGAGAGAATCACTCTCTAAAGTTCAAAATTATTTTGCCAAAAATGTTCCTTTGCGGCTCTTCACTTCTTTCCCTGTGATTGCAAACAATTCCATGTTTTAAAGTTTCTAAACAAGAAACCACATTAATTAGCTGTTTCATACCAGAAAATCAAAATTTAAGGCAATTTAAGGCAACATACAATCTTAAACAGTTTAATATGGAATATGTTTGCCTTAGAAACTTTGGATATGTTATAGAAATTAAAACCTAGTATAGGTGATCTATAAAACCTGCCTAGTGCTGAAACTATGTATGTTTTGAGCAGAAAAACTTGAAAATTTTCTTAAACTATTTAAATCCTGCTTATTAATAGTAGTTATATTTATTTATTTAGTTTTATTATTCTGTGTGTCTTTTAGCCTTTGTGTATTTTGTTTGCGTGTTTGCATGTGTTCACTTCTTCATGTGTATATGTTTGTGTTTGTGTATGTGAGTCTTGTATTGAGATTAGCCTCCATACTGCATTGATTCTACTATCAAATGTTCTGTATTCATGCTTAGTTGGAGGACATGTTACTGCAATCATGCCAAATGACTATAGAAAAATTTCCCATAGAGAATGGCATATGCTTGAGTGGTAGTTAAATTTTTCTTGTTGATTTATGGTATAAATCCATGACTTTAACAAGTCTAAAATTTACTTGTCGTGTAGTTTTTTTTCCTAATGTTAAAACTATTACAACTTTTAAAATTCTTGACCTTAATAGTTATGATTTTTCAGATAAGAGGAATGCATTGTTGAGAATTCAGAAATATATAATCTTTAACAAAACATGAAAGTAGGTGGATAATTGCATAAAAATAATTGAAAATGTATGCATAGTAATTTGTTTTGAAGAAATGTCAGAAACAATTTATGCATAAAATGTTTCTGTAAAACATGGGACAAATAAAAAAAATAGGAAGACAAGCTAAATCTCCCAAAGTGGAAATTAATTATACTCAGATTTATATAGTGAAAAAATTTTAAATTTAGAAACATGGAGGAAATATGGAGAGAGCTTTAGAATGTGAACATTGAAAAATGGCATAGGTTTGAATTCCAACTCTATTGCTTAATGACTTTGACTTTCAGCAACTTAACTTAACTTTGAAGCCTTAGATTCCTCAAATACAAAAGAGATGATTTCTCAAATATAAAGATGTTCCATGTGAATAAATGAGAAAATGTATATCTGGTGTCTCATATAAATAAATATATTAGTGATCAAGAGGTATTGTGATATCTATTACTAAAAAATACATAATTAAGGAACAATAAATATTATAGTATATATTGTACATAAACAGGCAGGGCATAAAATGATAAATATAGTCTGATCCAATGTTTAATATTAATAATGTACATGCAAGCTTTATTATAAATGCATGCTATTCACATGTTTTTATAGAATGAAGAATGGGAAAATACTTGAAAAACTACTAAGAAAATAAGTAATTGAGTTGTTTTCTTTTTTATATAAATTTTCTACTCTTTTGACAATGAACATATACTATGTAATGGGAAAATCAAAATCGAGAAAAAGATAACTGTGATCATCACGTCCACAGACTTTGTGGAAGAGATTTGGATACCAAAGCAAAAATAAATAAATAAATAAATAAAAGTGAATAATAACAATTTGAAAATATACAATTTTTTTTGGTCAGATTCTTAAGTTGTGAGTTTTAAGATCTTCTAAATCATAAGCATTTTATGAAAAAACCCTCTTTAGGCCTGGCACTAATCCCAGCAGCTTGGGAGGCTGAGGCAAAAGGTTAAAAGTAAGGTTAAAAGTTAGCCTCAACAACTTAGTGAGGCCCTAAGCAACTCAGCAAGACCCTCTCTCTAAATAAAATATTAAGAAGGACTGAGGATGTGGCTCAGTGGTTAAGTGCCTCTGGGTTCAACCCCCTCCCTCTCCCCCCCCAAAATGACAAGAATAAAGCTCTTTAATATTTTATACTTAAACAAGATTTGTCTTGGCTAAAGTTATAAATATTGCTTATTATGTATTTCACACAGATTTTTTGGTATAAAAATTTATTATTTTTATAAGTGCTTATTCTAATCATTTTTCCCAATGTTGTCTGCAGTGATGGAGAAAGAAATGACATTAGATAAGCTCACATGTATGCCTGCTAATAACTCACAAGTCTGAAGAGATTGAAGACTGAACATTAGATATTCTTATTTCATTAATCATCAAGGACAATAGTTTCTTTCTTATTCAAGCTAGCATGTAAGCTGAAAAACACCATCTATATTATATATCTTAATTTCCAAAAATTAGAAAAGGCTTTCTAGGATGAAGTTTTCAGAATAATTTATGTATTTTTATTTTGATGGTTGAGGAACATTTTTCAGTTACAAACTCTACTATAATTCATCAGGGCATTAAATTTTGTAATTGCGAATTTTGGTAATTCAAATATCTCGACTTGTAAATGAGAAGATGGAGACCAGAGAGATGAATGACATACTCAAGGATGCACTGCTAATGGCCAGAGTCCTGACAGGGGCCGGGCTGCCAAGAAGCTCAGACTGGTTGCCCCCACTCCCTGCCCCAGGGCAAGGCACATTTCTCTAGGTAAATGTTTAAGTTTATGGTGCTGATATCTTCTAACAAATTGTATGGCTATCAGTCACTTAAACTTTTGATTTGCACATGTGACCTTAAAATAAATACCAGAGTGGCAACTTTGATATGAGTTTATCCTTCACTATATACATTTAGCTGAAGAGCTGAACACCTATAAGAGGATTTTTGCACATGTAGATCCATGATTCAAAACAACCTCCTGGTTCTTTAGCTATTATCAATTTGAACATTTTAGTGAAGATCTTCTGTGAACTTTATTAGTATTCACTATGAACTGGTTGCCTCCAGATGGCTTGTTATTTAATATGGATGACTTTATTTATTTATTTAGGAAATTTAAGGATCCGATTTATTTGGAGAAAACATAACATCTACAACAGAAAGCATGAGGTTTTATATTTCAAGACATCTTCCAGGTAGTAAGTCTACAGATCACAGATCATTTTCATAGACGATATTTTTGTACAAATATTGCATGTATTTAGGGTAGGACATAAATCAACCCATTTCTATTTTAACATGGGGGTAGGGTAGGGTAATGAGCACTACTTTTGGATATAACTATTTGGGAGTAAGCATGAAGAAGGCAAACTCTCCTTTCAATTATTTACATCCAATGGTTTAAAAAAACCTGTTTGACCTGGGGTAGCTCTCTAAAAGCCCACTTCTAGTTACTTGCCAATTTCGTCAATTACTTCAAGTTAATTCCCTGGATATGCCTTTTGCCCCCAGGGTAAATGGTTGCATATGCCCACTGCTGTAGCACACAGACCGACATTCTGCAGAGCTGACCAGGCTTAAGCCTAGAACCAAAGGCAGAAGGGCTTGCAAACAAGAGACCAAGGTGTCTCTGCATATACCAATACTGCCCATCATGAGGAATAATGCCATCTACTAGATGGACCTCTACAAAGGTGCACATAAAAGCTGACAAATGAAGCTACTATGTTGCAAGAAAAACCAGGACTTTGTTAAATAGTTCTTTTCATTTTCATTTATTCTCTGGAAGGACCTTTAAAAAAAATCCAAAAAGCAAAAATCCCACACATTTGTCTAAGCCATTATAAATCCAAGCACTGGGGGCTGGAGCTTTAGCCTAGAGGTAGAACACTTTCCTATTATCTGTGAGGCACTGGGTTTAATCCTCAGCACCATATATTAAAAAAATACAATAAAAGTAAAAATACAATATTATTTAAATAAAATAATAAATTCAAGCACTGTTTTGGGATTTCAGTGAAGAAAAGAAAATTTGGAAAAACCTCCCAAGATCATAAGAAAGGAATGAATTGATTTTAAAAGTTAACCATATTATTTATACACACACACACACACACACACACACACACATATATATATATATATATATATATATATATATATATATATATATATATAATATGGTTTATATATATTTATATATTATATATAATATAACTTGTAGATATTTAATCCTAATATGCATCATTTATTATTGACAAAAATGAGAATATGGAAATCTTATGCTTCATTAACATTTAAATAATGTATCTGCAAGTTGGAGTTTTAATATATTAACTAATGTTTTAAAGAAGTCCTGTGAACATTTAAAAGTGTATGGTAGCCCGTGTTATTGTAAAGTAAGACTTTTCTTTGTAGAGAATTAAGAAAAGATTAGCAACACAGGAAGAATTCCTTGTACTTACATGGCTCAGTAAATGAATATGAATAAAAAGCTCAATTTAAAAAGAACTCTATTTAATAATCTTGAAAAGTTACAGTGATTATTATATACAAATACATATATTCTTATAGATAATTATAAGAGCTATTTAATAATAGTCTGTTTTTCTCAAATAAAAATTATTTTTAAAATTTTTGCTTTTTAAAAATTTTTGTTTTTTCCTAAATAATCCAATCCATTTCCACATTTAAAAATTTAAAAGCAATAACATACTACTTACTTTTTATAAATTTTTGCCAGTTTTATACTTTCTAAATAATAATTTTTTTTTACTATTTATGATTCTGTTTCCCTGTCACTTGATACTGTAATATATGTAACTGTGAACTAAAGAAAGGTTAGCTTATTAAACATCAAATTTGATATTAAAATATAGAGGCCAATGCTATATTGTATTTGTCAATAAATTCTTTCATTTTTAGTGCAAGCCTTTTTCCTGAGATAAAAATCATTCCCCCAATATGATCTTTAATGGAAGTATCTGTCAGACCCATTAGAACCAATCTTGTAAATATTTATCAAAACTACTTTTAAAGTATGTTACTTTTTTTAAACATTACCTATAACCATTTGAAACTAATATGGTACATTGAGTAAATAGAAGGCTCAATCTAAATGGTTTGTTAGTTGTCTAATAAACTATAAAAGCAGTTGTAGTTGTAAGAATATTGCATGTGTTGGCAAAAATGACATACAATTTTAATGAAACACATTCAACAGTTTTTTAAAAAATTAACTTAGAACATAAATGGTTTATTAATAATATTAAAAATCATTGAGAACTACAAAAGTTTTTTTTTTTTTAAATTTCCCCGAGTGATACTTTAGTGCTTAGTTGATAATTACTGTACTTCTTCAAATGGTCTCTAAATTTTATTCTTATTCCAAGAAAAGGAGTAAGATCCTAGTTAATATAATAAGAACATTACATGCCATCCTAAAAGATGAATAAAATGAACAGTAAATCTTCAATTTATTTTATTTTTCAAATGTTCCCATTCTATTGAAAATTAAGATTTACTCAGATTGTATCAAATTATTCATGAGAAGTCTCCATTTAGATGTTATTTAATTATTTTTCTGGGAACACATATTATCTGCTATACATAGTTAGCTTTCTATTTTGCATAATTAATTTGTTGCTTTGCACATACTTATAGTGCATCTCTAATGCCATGACTGATTTTTACATTCTTAACAAGAAATCTTACTTCTGCAAACAAATTTGAACATCTAGTGAAATTCTTCTTTTCTTCTGATTTTGTATTTTTTCTATTTTCTCATTTGTTCATTATTCATTAATCATTCTTTCATGAAATAATTTATATATATATATAAATAAATAATATGGTTTTAAGGGAATTACTGTATACAAAATTATGGGAAATAAGAACAAATATCCAAGGTATTTTCCCTCAATAAATTTATATTTTAATAGTGAAGTAGGCAACACACTTTATTAATGAATGTAATAAATGTATTATAAAAAATCATACTCTAATATTACTATGTGTATTCATTCATCTTTTTTTGTCAGTCTACCAGCAAGAACACTTGTTGAAGTGTTTTAAATGGCAATTAGCAAAGTATGCTTTGTCCTAGCCCAAGCAGCACGAGTTCTTTGAATCTTTCACTGTTGTGTAGATTTTGGCAGCAACCAACCATAACTTATGCGTGTAAGAATACTACTGAAGGAGGAGAAAAGGTCCAGCTAAACATTAGCATAATAACCCATAAGAAGTTTATTAGATCATTTCATAAAAAAATCACATGCCTAGCATTGGTGATGTGTAATATGTATAGATTGGGGGTCTAAAACCTATGGTTAAGGGCCACAATCTAACTTGCTGTTTTTTTAAATAACCACCCTTTTTCATTTACTTATATATGGCTGTTTTTGCACTAGAACAGTGGAGTTGAATGGTTGTGACAGAGACCATATGTACCTAGATACACTGAATTATTTAGTATCTGGCTTTTTAAAGAGAAAGTTTGTTGATCCTTACTTTAAATGGTATATAGTTATGGCTATGCATGAATTTAATAGAGTCACAATACATACATATACACACACATACACTCACACACACAAACTGTGGTTTCAATTTATCACTTTTAGGGATGAAGTTAAATTCATTTAAGAATAAAATGTGAATTGAAAGCATATATAAGTAAATATAAGTAATCAATAGATATAAGAATCATGAAATAGAATAAAATTGAAACACCTGTCTTCAGAATACACTTTCTGCAGAGTAAAATCCCTTGATTTTAAATTGTTTAAAGAGATTAGTGGCAGGCAACGGGAAAACCAGAGATTGATGATTTGAAGACAATTATCCAGGCCACAGAAAATCTGGAGATTAAATTGTTGGTATAAATGCCAAACCCAAGTGAAGAGTACAATACACAAATATAAATATTGAAGGATAAACATAAAGAGAAAAGAGAAAATTGTCAGAAATATGTAAAAATTATTTTGTGTAAGAAAATGTTTTTTCTACATACTTATAATTTCAGCATTGCATATTTTTGTAAATACCCTGTGCTACATTCTCAACCCCAGTGTATGTGCAATATAACATTTTAAAGCTATGGCTTGATGAAATAAGAACTCCCAAATTAAGATGTATGTGCCTCAATAAAAAGTGCAAAAGTAAAATATATGCAAGTTTTGATAAAAAGCTAAATTTATGTTACACTACTTAAGGTTGTAAGATCAGATCTGAACCTCATTTTACCCCAAGAAACCATTCAAAAACACTCATAAATGTGCTAGAACAAACAAAGAAAGAAGTATCCACATTGTGGGTCCAAGTAACTGGGCTTTTAAACACTGTATGTTGTCATATGAATCAGATTCTCTAGTGTAACTGGAAATGAGGAAAAGGATAATATTTTACTACTTCACTATTCCTGCAATTCAGTGCTTGCATATGGCTGCACTCAGAACATTTGCAGCATGGTTGTATTAGAAAGCAGACATTTTTCTTACCTGAATTTTCTTTTTTAAGGTTATTTAAATAGAAAACCAGTTTCTTCTAGCCCTAAAAGTTTATTATGAACAAATTAGTTAATGGGTTTTTCAAAGACACTATTGAAATAAAGAGTAATATTTTGTGGAATTTAAATGTTTAAGCTCTTTCATAATAAAAAATATAGACATGAGTACTAAAAAAAAAGTAAAACGTTTTTGACCTGTAAAACTGTATAATTTGAGGTTTGGCTGATATAGTACCATTATTCTGTTCCTTCTCAACTGGTTCAGTCCACTCTCTCTTCCAGGTTGCAGGAGTAAATGCATCCTTCACCCAAATGGAATGTTTCATCTCTTAGTTTAAAGCATGTTTAAAAAATAACGACCTTGCTTTTAGCAGTCAGTGTTCTGTGAAATACTCTGCTGATTCACAAAGCTGTCTGAGAAATTCATGATGTCGCTGCAATATCAGCCTGAATGAGGATAAAGGATCCATTTGGAGATCAGAAAATTTACTTTATTGGCTGAAGGGGTACTCCCCTTTGGTATAAAGAAAGGCATTAGAAAATCTATTAAGGCTGAGTTATATTCTGCAGCCACCATCTTTTCTTGTTACAATTAGTATTTCATTTTAATTGTGCTGCTATATAATTTCTTACAAAAGATATTCAGTGTGAACTCTGAACAAGATATTTTTTCTGCAATAAACTATTCTTTTTTCATGGAACACTTCCCTGGGTCCTAAAATGAGGTACAGAGATTTTTATTTTATGTGGTAAAGGAACTTAGGGTATATTTTAATTGTCCCCCCTTAAATCTATGTATTTTGTTGTTCTTGCTGCTTCATAAAGAAAGTAAAATATTCCAAAAACTCTGCTTTGTGATGCCTACCCAATTAGAATCTGGTAGTCCTTGTTCATGAGAATATTGTATATAGATAATCATAGGAAGCAAGTTGATAGACTTTTTTTTTAAAAAAAAAGTAAAATGAAGATACTTTATTTCTCTTGAAAAGAGTAACAAGCAATATATTTCTTCAGGATATTTTCTATTTTCCACCTTTCTTATCTATCAACTATTTCTAAGAACTTTGCTAATGGCTTCTCTCATTTTCTTATCTGTGTTAATTCATTGATTAAGCAATTATTTAGCACTAACTATATAAGAAGTTTCTGTTTTAGACACACTAGTTAAAATATGGATAAAATATCTTCAGCTCTAATAATCTCAGAATATTTTGGGAAAGACCAATGAGCAATGAACGTATGTGTTCTGAGTCAACGCTGGCTTCTCACTGAACAACTTTTGAAGTCTAGAATTTAGGAGTGAGACCTCAGAGACAGGACACTCCAGAGTGAGAAAATGGCATCAGAAGAAGCACAGTTGCATTGGAAATCAAGACAACAAGAGAAGGAAAAGCATGGAAAATTCAGGCAGGACTGAGTGGTCCACTGTGGTTGAAGAGTAGACTGATGATTGATGAGACTGAAATTCATGCTAGAGTCAGCTATTGAGAGCTGAATGATAATTTTAAAAAGTTGGATTTTATTCACTGAGCTGTGAGGAGTCATTGAAGATTTTTGAAGAAAAGAGTAAAATGGCCTCACTAAACTCTACAGTTACACAGAAGAACTGGTTGGAAATTCAAAGATAGAAAATGTTAGGCATTTTAGTAGAAGAAAAATAGATATCTTGGTTTAGATTCCAGAAAACGGTTTTTATTAATACAACATTATCATCTAACCAAAGTCATAGATGTTAGATGAGAGCAGTTTCCATCAGTCATTTATCATTTATATAACCTTGGTAATCTTGAGTCTTGTTATGGACTGAATCATGCCTCCAAATTCTCATGTTGAGTCTGTAACCCCAAAGTGACTATTTTTGGAGGTGTGCTGTGGAAAGGTAATTAAGAATGAATAAGTTCATAAGGATAAGGCCCCAATTTTATAGCATTGAAGTTCTTATAAGACAAGGAATAGTCAAGCAGAGGTCTTTCTCAATGTGTAGAGAGGAAAGGCCATATGAGAACACAGTAGATGGTACCCACGTACAAGCAGGAAAAAGAGGCATCTTGGAAATCAACTCGAGAATCCACTTTGATCATCTTGGACTTCTAACTTCTCGAACTGGAAAAAATACATTTCTGTGTTTAAACTCCCCAGCATGTGTTGTGCTCTTTATTTTATTTTTTTTCTTGTGTGTATGTGTAGGTGTGTGTTGTTGCTGTTGACAACCAGAGAAAACTAACAAGCTCAGAAGAGTCTCATCTTCAAGTTTCATGTGTACTCTATATCTCTGTCTAGGAGTTTGATTCTCCATGTCTGAGGTCTGAGAAACTAGGAAGTATTTATTAGAATATCACTTCCCTCAAGTTCTTGTGACAGTAAGATGAACATAGGGAGTAAATTACAGATATTTGTTCTGATAGAATCAGTTGGATACAGCAAAGAGTGGGCTGTAGGGATAAAGGAAAGAGACTTTGTTCAAGTATCTCCTGTGCCATCTGTAGCATTTAGTCTTTCTTAATGAATATTTGTTAAAAACGCCATCTTGAACACAAAGAAGCACCTGTGTCTGTCAGTGAGATATGTGGTTTTTCATAATGGACATCAGTTAAGTTTGGTGTCAGGCTTCCATGAAAGTGCTGTCCTCTTTCACAATTTGGATGCTGCCTCACTTTTTTTCATCCGATTGCCTTTTATTCCTACTCTTTTGTAATTGTTTAAATATGAGAGGATGCAGTCTTTAGCTTTTGCACTTTTCCCCCTACCTTCCCCCCCACCCATTTTTGGCTTGGTGGGGTCAATTGCTCCTAAGAATTATATTCAAACTCTTTTGTTTTAAAACTTCAGTCTATCAATCAGTCCTGTATGCTCAAGTTCTTTTTACAAAAAGGCCTGCTGGGTATTTCCAGCAAAATGCCTTTCCAGTAACATAACTTATTTGTATTTCTATTTACTTATTTGATAAATGTCTTCACATATATTATCTGATTTCACCCCAATACTGTACAGTAGGCTGTATTAATTCCATTTTATGTGTAGGATGCTGACTCTGAAAGAAATTAATTTTCCAAGTCACAAAATTAGCCACAAAAGCAAGGGATATTCAGATGTCAAATAACATCTATTTATACATGTCAAAAACTTCTCTCAGTATGTCTAAAACTAGTCAAGACACTTCTGAAGTGGAATTTGGACACCCCTAAAATGAAATATTATCAATGTCACCTACCAGACTTCTCCATTTCTCAAATTTCTCCATTAACAACACTATTGTTTTATTAATCAGCCTGTCATCAAGACCAACAACAGGAACTTACTTAGGAATTGTTGGAAGTGTGGTGAATTGAATGGTTCTTAGGTTGGTCCTCCTTTAAGGCCTACATATAGTCACTTACAAAGCCATTAAGCAGCCCATGTTCTCTGCCCACTGCATTCACTCAAGAAATTAGGAAGAACAAACGAGAATGGGTAAGAAGAAAGACAGACTTTGGTAACCCTATTCAATGAGGAATACCTCATTTTTTTTTTCCAATGGAAAACTATCAAAAGTATTTAAAGATAAATCAAAAGAATATGATAAAATACTCTTATAAAAAGCAATTCTTGATTTTTGATGGTATATTGTTTTCTATTTGTAAACCACATAATTATCACACAAAATAGCAATAATATTGGTGATGCAGTCTCCTATATTTCTACTAGTCTTTTTTCAAAATAAACTTAGTTTTTTTAAAAAAAAGAACATAGAAATATTATTATAAGTTAATATAATGATGTGGCCTTAAAAATTTAGGAAGTAATATTGGTGACTAGTGACGATAATCTAGGAAGACTAAACATTCCTTAATCACAATGAATGTTTACTCTGGTCTGGAGACCATTCCTTATTTGATCATCTTTGGAAAATATAAAATGTCAGAGCCATTATTTTTTATTAACTGGATCTGGCATGAGCATAGATAGTAAATTGAGCTTTTTTTGTGTGTGGTGGCTGTTATGAGAAAATTGGGTTGAAAAATACTCAGCCTTAAAATTTATCATATGTGGGTACTTATAGATGGACAAATAAATTTTAATAGAATTTTTTTTTATTTTATAAATGAAAATATAAGATAATTTTGGTAAAATACTAATAACCTGTCTTGTCACAAAAGGAATGGTTTGTATGTCTGGCTCATCACAATTTTAATTGTAAATCTCAGGAAATGCAGAATATGACAATTAAGTTAGGAAGTGCTCAATGGATTGCAGAGTAGTAAATTTTATTAAATTTTTTCATAAAATAACATTGACAAATAATCTAATACAGAACTGTTTGTGCATTACTAGGTATTGCTGAAGGAACAAATAGGCAGCTCCAAATTCATTCTGAGATGCATTGTACTAGTTTGTTCTCAGTAATATTTACATGCTATTCTGGGATATAATTTTAAAAATTATTTGCTTCTATCTGTAAGGAAGTAGGGCTTTGAAAGAAATAATATATTTAATAGCAGAAAACTACTGTTTTAGGATATTGTAGCATGTCAAATATAAATCCATTTATAGAGAACATTAGTTTAATATTTTCTTATGAATTATAGAAGAAATTTGAATGGAGGAATACTTATAGAAAAATATGGGAATAATTTTATACAAGATATAAATTGGAATTTTTAATTTTTTTTTCTTTAGCTGGCATTTTTGCACATTTATCTGTGTTGTGTGATGCAATGGTAAGCATTATCTATTGCACATGAACTTGTCTTTTTTGAGTCAACGGTATCTCCAGAAAAGCAACATCCAACCTCAGCTTTGCCAATAATCAGAATCATGTGATATACTTGATGTGATAATTCACTTATGACCCTTCTATCATTTGCTCACGTCTAAGAAGAGAGTAAACCAAAATGATTCTGAGCTCCCTCTTTGTAATTACTTTCCATCATCAGATATCCACAAAACAGGAAATTTCACTTTGACATGGTTACTCTAATACTAAGACATCAATAATGTGGTTTTATAAAAAACTCATCCACACTTTACTCTTTTTGGAATTTGGAATGCTGTGGTGCTTACATTCTGCAAAAGGACAAGAAGTAGAAAGAATAAATCCAAATCCAAAACATAGTATTATGCCTGCCATGCACATTTGATCACTGCAGACATAACTTGTTTTATTGCACTTTGATTTGTTGTGTTTCGTAGATACTGTGTTTTAGAAACTGATGGTTCTTGGGAATCCTGAATTGAGCAAGTCTATAAGCCCCATTTTCCAACAGCATGTGCTCAATTTGTGTTTCTTTGTCATATTTTGGTAACTTTTGCAATATTGTAAACTTTTAAAAAATATTTATTAGCTCCACACAGTGATCTGTGTTCTTTGGTGTTACTATTTCAGATTTTTGATGGAGCATCATAAACTGCATCCATACAAGATGGGGAGCTTAGTCTATAAATGTTCTATATGTTCAGATGAATCCACCAACTTTCCCTCATCCCTTTCCCTCTCCTTGGGCCCTCCTATATCCTGAGACACAACAACACTGATATTAGACCAATTAATAATCCTGAAATTACCTCTAAGTGTTTTAGTGAAAGGAAGAGTCACACATCTCTTGCATCATCTGGAACAAGGCCCTAACTCTCTTCAATTCTGTGAAGGCTGAGAGAGGTGAGGAGGCTGGAGAAGAAACAGTTTGAAGCTAGCAGAGGTTGGTAAGGTTGTGAGCTTTAAGGAAAGAAGTTGTTTCCATAACATAAAAGTGCAAGGTGAAGCAGCCAGAGATGATGTTTACAGGTGCAGCAGTAATCCAGAAGACCTGCTAAGACAATCCATGAAGGTGGCCCCATTAAACAAAAGATTTTCAATGTAAAAAAGAGAGAGAGACATATATTGGAAGAAGATATAATCTAGGTCTTTTCATAGCTAGAGAGAAATGACTCCCTGACTCCAAAACCTCAAAGGACAGGCTGACTCACTCCCTCGTTAAAGTTTAATGCAGTTGGTGAAATTAAGTTGAAGCCAATGCTCTCATTTACTCTTCTGGAAATCCTACAGCCCTTAAGAATTATGCTAACTCTACTCTACCTGTTCCTTATGAATAGCACAATAAAGCCTGGATGACAGCACATCTGTTTACCACATGATTTACTCAGTACTTTAAGCCTACCGTTAAAACTTTCTACCCAGAAAAAAAATTCCTTTCAAAATAATACTTGCTCATTGACAATATACTTGTTCAACCAAGAGCTATGATGGAATTAGACAATGAAATAATATTGTTTTCATGCCTACTAACACATCAACCATTTTGTAACCCAGGAATCAGGGAGTAATTTCAATTTACAAGTCTTATTACTTAAGAAATATATTTTAGACTGCTTCTTGCTCTAATGATGGCCCGCATGTTTCCTTGAATGTGTCTCTACTTTCCTAAATAAACCTGTTTGTGACTTTACAAACAAAAACTAAAACAAATAAGAAAAAAAAATATTTTGTAAAGCTATGGCTACCATAGACAGTGAATCTTCTGGTGGATCAGGACAAAGAAAATTGAACTCATTCCAAAAAGGATTCATTATTCTAGATGCCACTAAGAACATCTGTGGTTCATCACACAATTCAGAGACTATAGTACAGTGTAAACATAAGTTTTATACACATTGGAAAACAAAATGCTCATGTTACTTGCACTATTGCAATAATGGCTTTACTGTGGTGGTCTGGAACCCAATCTGCAATATTTCTGAGAGGTGCATGCACTTTCCTTAACATTTCAATGAGATGGATATGCAAATATGCATTTATTTTACCTCAGAAAAAATATAAACTTGATTCCAAAATTTGGACCACTCCTCTAATGGCCCCAAAACACACATTTAAATATTTGATTTGTTTTGGATTCACTCCAAACTTGTAAATACATGAGTGTCATGAATGTTGAAAGTGATGTAGGCTTTTCAGGATTAATGCAGTAGTTCCTGACTATGTTCATTCATTTAGGGCTCACATTTACCTGAATAACTCTTCATAGTTCTATATTTATGTATGCCATATTATCAACTAGGCAATAATCATAGAGCTTAATAATAAGATTAGTCATGGCTTTTGCCTATCTTTGAATTTGATGCAAGTTCATGCATATAATCAGTCTCAATAAATGGTTAATTACTTCCTCTGAAAATATCAATCAAAAATTGAAAGTAACTCTTCGTTTTTCTCTTATATTCAACAAAAAATAACCATAAAATAAAAGTAAAATAGTATTCCACAGGTGAAAAAAGCATGAATGAGAACAATAGATGTAAGGAAAAATAGAATTGGGTCACCAGAAGAAAACACAGAACACTGAAAAAGTATAATATAATGCTTGTTAACAAAACATATATTTAGAAACATTCATATTATTGGCTACATTTTTAACTTCTTATATTAATTAGTTTTGACTTTTCATAGACATAGTCAAAATGAACTTTGATGAATAGGAGGAAAAAATACACAGAATTATAGGAAGAATTTTATTTTTCAGACTTTTTGGAGGATCTTAGTCATATCTTCTACTGCCCAACATTTTATGGAAAATACTTCAACATACTTTTTTTTTTCTTTTCAATTTTTAATTAGCCAGATGACCATAAAGATTGTTTATTTACTTACATTTTGTTTCCCATTTCTACATACTGTCCTGTCCTCTGGATTTTCTCCATTAATTCAGATTTTCAACTTTTTATCTTGCAAAACATTTGACTCTTGTAGTTTCTAAAAAACTATATTCAGAAGAATTAAAGATATTCAGGTGACAGGAGTCCTCCTCTGAAGAAGCAACTCCCATTGGTTTGTTAGTTTTTCTTTGTTATCTCCCTTTCACCTGGGTTAACTGTCTACCTTATAAACATATTTATTAAAAACACAGTGTCTTCCAGTGACAAATTCTCATACAAATAATAGTTTTTTTTTTTTCAAAAGTACCTCATACTATTTAGGGTTTCCAAAGGGGAGTATCAATACATATACAGTTGCCCAGGCAAAATCAACTTAAGCTAATGCTTTTAAATACATAAAATAACATGTATTGTAATTCCACCATAGATTAAAAACCTGGAGTTATGAGAGGAGGAAGATGTAGAGGAGAAGAATTAGGAAGAGGAAATAGGGAAGAGGAGGCAGGTAGAGGGGAAAAGAAGAGGAGAAAGAAGAGAAAGAGGAGGAGGAGGAGAAATCATAATTAGATGATTCTTCAGTTCATGACAAATTGGTTTCAAAATTTTATCCAAGTTCATTGTTTACCCATGAAAGGAAGGATACAAGTATGGGGCAAACAGTGGCAAATATCTTTAGGGAAGGGTGAGAACTCCTTTGACAGTAAAGGAGTCAGATATTTGGGAGCAGAGGTTCTTTTATGACTCTTGGGAGGTGGGGAAGAGAGGCAGGGAGGGAGGAGTTCTGGTGGGCTCAGGGGACAATCCTCTGTAGCTAGTGGGCAGGCATAATGAATCTAAAGACACCAACTTGGGGTGTCCAGAATGTTCTTCAGTAATGAGTCTCATGTGTGAGTGAATCATAAAGAATAGATCATTTTGGGGTCAAGTGCAGGATTTGTAAACTTGGGACTAGTTTCTATTTACTTCTGCTTACTACTATTTTTCTAGTGTAAAAACTAAGGATTTCTTAGGCTTGAGTTTTAATTCTAGCATTATTTTTTATTAGCTAAGCAGTCATTGGCAAATCACTTAAACTCTTGAAACCACCGTTGCCTTATCAGTAAATTGGCTAAATTTGCCATAATATTGTTTATGTGTTTTGAATAAAATTTAGTTTATTAGTTCCTCTAGGTAACGATTTTAACATGAAAAAAAATCATTAACTGTCTTTCTGGTCTCTTTAATCATTTCTGATGAACTTGAAAAAAAAGTGCCTCAAAGATAAATTCTGAAAAAAAAATTTCATTTACCTTCCTTGCAGGGACAGAGTCCTTTAGACATCAGAGAATTGCAGAACCAAAGGCTGATTAATATTAGTTCCAAGGCAGGAGGTGGGGGCAGAGGGGAGCCTAAACCCAGACCCTGGTACCTATCACATAATTTTCCTGATAGCCAACTCTTAACCACTCCCAACTCAGTTTCCCTAACTCTAAAAGGGTATACCATCCTGTTAGGCAGGATATCAAGATTAATTAGTTAAGGTTGCAAAGTGCTTTAAGCATGAGATGCATGAGATAATAGGATAAACATTAATAATATCCTGCTAGAAGTACACCAACAGCCATAGTAAGGTAAGTAAGAAAAATAAATTGCAGTGCTTGGTATGAAATTGAAAATCACTAATGGAATGAAAGTTTGTTCATACTGGGCACAATGCTGCATCATGCATAATGTAACATTAGGTCATTTTCAATTGTTTTAATTGCCAAGAGCAACTGATCTTTACAACCATTCCTGACAAGCTCCAGCTCAGCTCTAATGATTGTGAAATGGTGCCAAAGACCAGCATTATCCCCTATTGAACAGTAAATGGTATCGACCCTCTTCCCTGGGTCCATCACTCAACAGACTGCTTAACGTAATTCACGGCATAATTAACATTAATTAACTTTACAAAAAAACCCCTAAAACTCTCTGCTGTTTTAAGACTTCAGGCATTGAAGAAGGTAAAGAGCAACTAACAAAAAAGTTATGAATCCTCTTGTGAGAGCTATCAATTAGGGTAAGTAAAAGATTCCTAAATTTTTATAACCCTCATTTATCACTTGCCACTCCTGATAAGTTTATCCTGTGCAAAGATATCTTTAAAGCCATTCAGTATGAAAAGAACTATTCATCTCTGTACTTCACATCCACTTTAAAGCCGAGAGTGGAAGCTTCCAAAATCATGTCAGAGTGAACTAAGAGTTACAAGTGATTACTGGGCCCTACTGAAAAGCTACCCAAATACCTCTTAGGTATGCAAGGAAAGAACTTGGCCTTTTCCTTCTCCTCTCCACTTCTAGAGAACTCTCCTGCAGGAACTGTACTTCTACTTTGAGTTCCAAGTGATTAACAAAAGCCTTCTCTAGAAGATCAACAACAGGAAACTAATTCATTAGTTGCATGACTCTTAACATGTATTCTCCATTTAGCCATCATAGCAAGTCAATAAAATAGACAGTCTCATAATTTTAGTTAGACGTGTTAATATTATAATATTTACTTTTATTCTGTCTCTCTGAAAGTAATTGCTTATTAATGATAGAGTTGGGGCTCAAGTCCATTGTTATGCCTGAATTATGACCTTTCCATTATAAAGCTAGCCACATTGAGTTTATTGCATACAAAACATGAGAGTAACTACACCTGGAAGGATATTTCATATAGTTCTCATTTCACTAACTCACAAAGAGCAAACAAGCTCTTTTACTTTGTTAGGTAAGAGCCTAAGGAAAAAAGGCTAGAGAAAACTATTGTGTCTTCGAAGTATGAATTCACTGTCGAAATCTTAGCTAGCTCAAAAATATCCTGAAAGATGTACTGTTCCTCTTATTTAGTTAAATTTGAACCAAGGCAGCTCCTTGTCTGTATACACCCCCCATAAGCAACCAAGAACTTTTAAAAGAGTGGAATCTTGTTTTTTCTAAGAATCACAATATTCCTTCAGTGCTTCATGCACACTTTTAGATTTTAGATTCTTACTTAATTAGCCTCTTCCAAGGGAATTGTGTAAGCACAAACTTGTTTCATTATTTTATTGGCTCTATAAACCTGAAGAAAATGATATCAAACCCTTGGTATCTTTTTTCTCATCAAGGTTAATATATATATATATATATATATATATATA
>NW_025999905.1:6273598-6288761 GCF_001458135.2 Marmota marmota marmota | reverse complement strand
CTTTTTTTTTTTTTTTTTTTTTTTTCTGGTACTGGTGATTGAACCCAGGGTCTTATGTATGTTAGGCAATAGCCTTAAAACTGATCCAATTCCCCAGCCACAAGCACAATCAGTTTTAACAGAGGCTTCTATTTAAATGTTCACTCTGTTGAAGATAATGCCAGAATAATTAATCTCATTTAACTCATTGTGATGTGATAATTATAAAATTAAAAAAAACTCTAGCTGACATATGATATTACTTTAAGATAAATAGGTTGAATTATAAGATTAATTTGATTGATAGTTTTAAAGTTAAAAAGTTTAAAAGTTAAAGATAATATAATAGAGTCATTCTCTATTTTTAGATGCAATCTGTTCTTGGTTACATAGCCTGAGAATAGACTACCATAAGGTAAAATTCCTACTGTGCATGCGTGCTTACTTATAAACACACAGAATGAGCAAAGCCTTAAAAAGAATGGAGAAAGATATCCGGAAATTAAATAGTATCTGTTCTTGTTTTGTTCCAAAATGGTTTAAAATTTTTAGAAAGAAAGAGTAACATTTTGTACAAATGTGAATTAGAGGATGTTAATCATGCTTTATCTATGTGTTTCCTTTCTACTAAGTAACACACATTTTAAAAATTAAATTAGGGGTTCTTTTATGAGTGTGAGATTGAAAAAATATTAGAAGTCCCTTACAGCTTGATGGCAATAAATATTAGCAGTATATTTGGAATGCAAACAATACTTTGTTAAAATTGTTCTTATATTTATACCCAGGCAGAATGCTGGACAGGATAATTTTCTTTTCTTCTTCATAATTGCTAATGCTATGTTCTTCTACAGTTTCTATTGCATTTTGATAATGCTTTAATAAACGCATAAATGAAATGACATTATGGATTAAATGAGACTTGAATTTTAGTGTAGGTTGGGGCAGATTGAGGCCTATTTGCATATACTTCTTTAGGGTTATTTCTGTCAATCTCTGACAGAATCTATGGCTTGTTACAATTAGAGAAGTCATTCCTACAATATTATTTTCTTCATCATGACTTTATTTGAAACATTTGAAATATTCAAGTCTCTAAAGCCCCACTCTTATCCCATGTTCCCTGAGTGATGCTGCCTACTCTGGCATGGGGGACATGAGGTCAACATTGACACATGTCACTTTCTGGCCCCAAAGGACTGATCAAGCTAAAAATCACAGCTAATCCTGCAGCTTTTAGCATCTGGGAAAAAGCATTTTCTCTTTTTTTGCCATGGAATTGGGTCTGGGAAGTTGTGAGGTGTGAATACAGCTATCTTATAACTATGGAAATGGAGGAAAGGGGAACCAGGAGATGGATAGACAGAAATAGTCTGGTGACAGCTTTTAAATTCCCCTTATTGGACATGAGGCTGGGCTGATTTTCAATTTTTTTCAGAAATATGAAAAATGAATAACTTTTTAAAAATTATAAATAGATAGATATATAGATATTTAGTTGTAGTTGGACACAATACCTTTATTTTAATTATTTATTTTTATGTGGTGCGAGGATCCAACCCAATGCCTCACACATGCTAGGCAAGCACTCTACCACTGAGCCACAACCCCAGCCCCCAAAATGAACAACTTTTTAAAAGTAGTTTAGGTAGAATTTTTCTTTTTTTTCAGCTGACAATAAGTCTGATTTTCTGCTACACTTTTTCTTCATGTTTATTATTTTTTCATTAATACTTATTGAATGTAGACTATTTTAAGTTATTCATGTTTTTTTTTTTGGATTATTCAGTTAACAAAATAGAAAAAATCCCCTTTCTTTGTGGATTTTTAGTATTATAGTTATATATGTAATAAGTAATAAGCATGATACATAAGTAAATCATCTAATGCAATACAAAGTAATAAGTATATGGCACAAGAGAAGCTAGGGAGTGGGCTGGGAATGCAAGAAGAAGGAGAGCTGGCATGTCAACAGGTTGTATTTTTGTAGGGTGGATAATGTAATTGTTCACCCTAATTGGAAGATTTATTTATGTTTTTTTTTAAAGTCAGGTTTATTGACACTTAATTTAAAAATAATAAACTCACTCTTTTATTTTTTTTTAGTACCACCAAGGTCAAGATGTAGAACATATCCATTCCCCTCAGAAGTTCTCTGCATCTCCTTATAGACCACCTCTGCCTCACTAACTTGTGAAAACCTCTAGATTGTATTTTTGTTCCCACTTTTTTATCTTGGTAATAATATACATAATGTAAATTTTATCCTTTTAAAAGTTTTTATGTATATAGCTGAGTGGTACCAAACACAGACATGGTGTTGAACAGCCATCACCTCCATCCATCTCAGTAACACTTTTATCTTGCAAAAACAGTAACTCTGTACCCACACTAACTCCCATTTCTCCTTCTCCCCATGTCCTGATAACCATCATTCTATTTCTATTCTGTCTCTATAATTTTACCTGAGTACATCATATAAGTGGAATCATATTGTATGGGTTTTTTTCTCCAGAGCTTATTTCATTTAGTATGCTATTCTCAAGGATCATGTTCCAGTATATGTCATGGTATCTCTTATTTTCTTCTCTTTCTTCTTCCTCTTCTTCCTCCTCATCCCTCTTCTTCCTCTTTCTTGTCTCTCTGCCTCTTCCTCCTCCTTTTCTCTTTTTGCAGCACTGGGGATTTAACCTAGGGGCACTCTGCCACTGAGCTACGTCCCCAGACCGTGTTTTATTTTTTTTAATTTTGAGACAGTGTCTTGCTAACCACCCAGGTTGGTCTCAAATTTGAGATCATCCTGTCTCAAGACCCCAAAATGCTGGAATTAGAGGCATGAGCCACCATGCTGGGCTAATTTCTTTTCTTCTTAGGACTGAATAACATTCCTGGTGTGTGTGTGTGTGTGTGTGTGTTTTCATGTTACCCTTTCATCTGTCCATAGACCTTCTACATTTTAGCTACTGTGATAATAATACTATGAATATGGTTGAATATACATTTATTTAAGATACTGCTTTCATTTTGGGGGGTATATACCTGGAACTGGAATGGTTGGAAACCACAGTATTGTTTTCCACACAGACTACACCATCTTATATTTCCACTAGAAGTGTAAAACACTTGTTATTTTATGCCAACACTAGTTATTTTCTATAATTTTAAAATAGTAGCCATCCTAGTGAGTGAGAGGTGGTAGCTTATTGCAATTTTGATTTCCAGTTTCCTACTGGTTAGTGATGTTGAGTATTTTTTCATGTGCTTATTGGACATTTGTTTACCTTCTTTGGAAAAATAGCTATTAAAGTTCATTGACCATTTTTTTCTTAATCAGGTTCTTTGCTTTTGAGTTTAAGAAGCTCTGTATATAGCCTGAATATTAATACTTTATCAGATATTTGATTCATGAATATGCCATTCCATGCATTGCCTTTTTATTTTGTGACATTGTCTTTTGATGGACAAAATGTTTTAATTTTCATTAAATCTAATTTGCTTACTTTATCTTTTGTTTTCTGTGCCTTACTTAAGTAATTGCCAAACCCAGCATTGTGAAATTTTTGCTCTGTTTTCTTCTAAGAATTTTGTACATGTAGGTATTAACATTCAGGTCTTTGATCCATTTTGAGTTAATTTTTTATAAGTTATATGAATTTTTTATAAGTATGAATCTTCTAGTTTCTTTAAAAGTTTCAGCTAATTGTGATTCCTTGACATTCTATAGGAATTTTAGGATAGAATTTTTTTTTCAATTTCTGCAGAAAAAAATGTCATTGCAATTTTGATAAGGACTACACTAAATCTGTAGATTTCTTTGGGTAATATTGATATCTTAATAATATTAAATCATCCAAAGAACTTAGCTACATCTTTTCTAATTTCTTTCAGAAATACTTTGCACTTTTAATTGTACAAATATTTTACACACTGCTTAATTCCTACATATTTTATTCTTTCTGATGCTATGGTAAATGGAATTGTTTTCATAATTTTCATTTTAGATTGTTCATTGTGAGTGTATGAAAATATGACTGATTTTTGTGTGTTCATTTTGCATCCTCTTACTTTGCTGAATTTATTTGTTATAATAGTTCTAATTGCAGAACTGTTATAGTTTTCAGCAAATGAGATTATATACTTAAGGACAGAGATACTTTAGTGATTTCTTTCCAACTTGGATGCATTTTATTTCTTTTTATTTCCTAATTGCTCTAGCCTCTAGTCTAGTAGTGTGTTGAAAATAGACACAGTTCCTTTATTTTCCCCTATTCTTAGAGAAAAAGGAGATAGTTCCCTTATGTTTTTATTTTCTGAGTGTTTTTACCATGAAACATTATTGAATTTTGTCAAGTGATTTTTCTGCATCAATACTTATGATTTTCTTCATCATTCTGTTAACGTGGTATGTTACATTAATATTTATATGTTGAAATAACCTCTTATATAGGAAGCCATTCTAGGAATAAATACAATTTCATCATAGTGTATAATCCTTTTAATTTGCTGCTGAATTTTATTTGCTATAATTTAAAAAAGATTTTTAGATTAATATTTATAAGGGGTATTAGTCTGATTTTCTTTTCTTGTGATATCTTTTCTGACATTGCTGTTGTGGTAATACCAGCCTCAATGAATTACTTAGGAAGTTTTCTTTCCACTTCAATTTTTAAGAAGTTTGAGAAGGGTTAGTATTAGTTATTCTTTAAAGGTTTGGTAGAATTCACTAGTGAAGCTGTTGGGGCCAGGGCTTTTCTTTGTTGGAAATTTTTGTTTGCTGGTTTATTTTGTTTTATTTTAAATTACTAATTCAATCTCCTTAATAGTTATTTAGATTTTCTACTTCTACATGATTTAGGAGAAAATCTAAAGGCTTTAAGATTTTGGGAATTTGTTCACTCCATCTAAATTATCCAATATTTTGGTGTACAATTGTTTATAGAATTTCTTATAATCCTTTTCATTTCAATGCCTTCACTTTCATTTCTTATTTTAGTAATTTGTGCTTCTCTCTTTCTCTTTCATTATATTTCTTTCTCTCCCTCAATCCATGTAACTAAGGGTTTGGTGATTTTGTTATTATTTTCAAGGAGACAACATTTGTTTTCATTATTTCCTCTATAGTTTAGTCAATATTTTATCCCTTCTCTAATCTTTTATGTTTCCTAGCTTCTGACAAATTTAGTTTTAGTTGTTCTTTCTTTTCTTCCTCCTTCCTTTTTCCTTCTCCTTCTTTTTGGTTTCCTAATTTCAAAGTTAAGATGTTGACTTCATATCTTCCTTATTTTTATTATTTATTTATTCTAATTTGTTATACGTGATGGCAGAATGCAATTCATTTCCTATTACACATAGAGAGCACAATTTTTCAAGTCACTGATTGTACACAAAGTATTTTCACACCATTCATGTCTTCATATATGTACTTACAGTAATGATGTCTAACTCATTCCACCATCATTTCTACCCCCTTGCTCCCTCCCTTCCCCTCCAACCCCTTTGCCTTATCTAAAGTTCCTCCATTCTTCCCATGCTCCCCCCATCACCATTATGAGTCAGAATCCTCATATCAAAGAAAACATTCGGCCTTTGGTTTTTTGGGATTGGCTTACTTCACTTAGCATTATATTCCCCAACTCTATCCATTTACCTGCAAATGTCATGATTTTATTCCCTTTTAATGCCAAGTAATATTCCATTGTGTATATACACCAAAGTTTCCCTATCCATTCATCTACTGAAGGGCATCTGGGTTGGTTCCATAATTTAGCTATTGTGAATTGTGCTGCTATAAACAATGATATGTCTGTCTTCCTGTAGTATGCTGGTTTTAAGTCCTTTGGATATAAGCTGAGGAGTGGGATAGCTGGGTCAAATGGTGGTTCCATTCCAAGTTTTCTAAGAAATCTCCATACTGCTTTCCAGATTGGCTGCATAAATTTGCAGTCCCACCATCAATGTATGAGTGTGCATTTTTCCTCACATCCTTGTCAATACTTATGGTTTTTTGTAGTCTTGATAGCTGCCATTCTGACTGGAGTGAGATGAAATCTTAGAGTAGTTTTGATTTGCATTTCTATAATTGCTAGAGATGTTGAACATTTTTATGTCAGATTATGCCCAACTTCCTCAGTAAGACTCCTATAGCAAAAGAATTAAAACCAAGAATCAATAAATGGGATGGATTCAAACTAAAAAGCTTCTTCTCAGCAAAAGAAAGAATCAGTGAGGTGAATAGACAGCCTACATCCTCAGAGCAAATCTTTACCACAAGCACATCAAATAGAACACTAATCTTCAGGGTATATAAAGCACTGAAAAACCTTAACACCAGAAAAACAAATAACCCAATCAATAAATGGTCCAAGGAACTGAAGAGACACTTCTCAGAAGAGGATATACAATCAATCAACAAACATTTGAAAAAAATCTTCCTTATTTTTAATAGGTTCAAAATGTTTTTATTTCTCATGTTCCCCAGATATTTTATATGATTGTCATCATTTTTGGGGGGGAGGAGGGGAGAAGTCATATTTTTCTGCTCAATTCAACTTATAGTCTTTGAGCAAGTTAATTTGATGTAAGCCATTTTTCTTGTAGTCCATAGAGGAAATGTGTTGATCATTGTTAGAGAGCCATCACCAGCTTTATGAAGAGAACATATCCTATAGAATTGTTTCTGCTGAGGCTATTGGGTCCACCAGGCTTTTCAAGTCATGACCTTGTAACGCCTTGCCTATAACCTCAGTACTTCACTGTTGTATCAAAACAACAGATGCAAGGTATGTTCATAGTGTTATTGGCTGCTGGTCACTTTGGCATATCCCAGACATATTTGACTCACATCAAGGAAGATGGCACTGTTCCTTATGGTAGATCTTGCCTCTATAATGTGATTAAGCCAGATAACATAATGGAGAAGTATACAAGGGGATCAGCAATGGGAAGTTACTTGAAATAAATGCTCCAAACTTTTCTCCCAAGCAGAACATTATGGGAAACATCTTTTCCACATTACCTTAGCCCACATATTAGTGTGATGCACCAACCTAACTATACTTTCTGTGGAAGGCATTTCATTTTGTGTTGCCCTTCATTACTTCTCTTCCTTCATCTTTGTTTTTGTGAATTTAAAGTCCTAATAAAAGCATGCGAGTTTTGCCTCCAGATTTGAGAAATCTAAACTAAAAAACTAATTCATAAATTATGGGGACAAGAAGATCACATTCAAAATATACCTTACTTTTGTGTAATTTATATCTTGCAGTTTCCAACTTTTTTTTTTTTTTTGGTACCAGGGATTGAACTCAGAAGTGCTTAAACCACATCCCCAGCCCCTTTTTTGTATTTTATTTAGAGACAGGGTCTTTACTGAGTTGCCTAGGGCCTTGCTAATTTTCTGAAGCTGACTTTGAATTAACAATTCTCTCACCTCAGTCTCCTAAACTGGTGGGATTACAGGTGTGAACGGCCATGCTCAGCAGTTTTCAACATTTTTACATCTAAAAAAATAACTCTGAGTGATATAGTTTCCTTAACTACAAACTATCTTTCTGATGTGTCATATTTGCAAAGAGTGTAAGGCAATTTAAACCTCTTTTCAATAACATTAGTCTTGAGGTATTACTTCAAGATTCTAGAAAGAAAAAAGAAAGTAGTTACTGGAATTAGGTTAAGGTTGGAAATGTTGGTACTAACATGGAAAAGTCATGGTGGTTTATGGAGACCATAGTCAGTCCTGCATTTACAAAGAGGTAGGGTATCCAGGATGTTTCTCCAGAGCAGGTCCTGTTGAATGCAAAAAAGCAGAGAAAATATCTTTTACTAGAACTAAGGAAAATACAGAAAAGAGAGGTCCAACTAAATTAGTAAATGGTAGAAGATGAGTTTTAATAACAATAGGGCTCTAAAAGTAAAGGGAAAAGTACACAAATGACTTTTATGTGAAGGGATTTAAGATCCTTAAATATATATGGAGAGAGTCTTTTGACAACAAATAGGAGTGTGGCATGGCCAAATATAGAAAGCTAAATTTGTGGCTTTTATATGCTTAAATTTCTAAGGGAAAGTCTGGTCTTGAAAAAAAAAAATAACTTGGGACCTAAAAGAGATTTCCGCATTTAGAAAGTATGCAGATAATGAGAAGACATGATATGGAAGTTGTAATGACTATGAAAATAAAGGAAATAATATCATAGTTCCTATCTCTATATTTCTTTTCTCTGTATCCTTTATTCCATGTTACTATTTTGGTGACATTAGAATCAAGGATGCAGTATTTATAGAAGGATGTTACTCTAGTGATAACATATTACAAAAAGTCTTGGCAATAATCTAAGACACAGCAGGGGAGCTGCAAGGGGAGCTATTTTTGTAATGTTTACAATTATACTAAATTAAAAAAAAAGTCCTGCTGGGCTTCAACCTTTAAATAGCAAGGTGTGGTTTGACTGATCAGAGCACCTGATTCTGATAATGCATTACAAGAAATGGAGAATATGTTGACAAATAATATTCATGTATGAAAAGAAGTTTAGTCCATGTTATGTAATTCAACACCTGAAGTCATTTTTCAATGAATTCTAGTCTAAAAATAGAGCACTAAGAATGTGAACTCTATATTAAAAATGACAATTCAAATTATTAGATTCCTGGAATATGGCAACAGCCAGAACTAAATTAAAAACACATAGAGAGCTCACAATCTCAAGAAGTACAATCCTGTAATTTATCAGGTCATTGCCATAAATTTGAATGGGATTAGAATGTTGTTTTGTAACTTTGTCTTTTCCTTGTTCTTTTTCATTTTGTGATGACTTTATTGGGATATATTTCACCTAATTTGCTGTTTATCTACTTAAAATGTTTACTGGTTTTAATTTAGTTTCAGATATCATCATATTTCATTTTCATTACCTAAAAAACGAAACCCCATACATTTCAGCCTTTATACCCTATTGTCCACCCCATTTGGCAGATTTCATGTTAATGAAATCATATATGTAGTATTTTGTGATTGACTTAATTTTTTCAAGGTTGTATGCATCATCGCTTCATGTCTTTTTATGACCAAATAATATTCTATTGTATGGATATACCACACTTTATTCATTCATCAGTTGATAAACATTTTCTACCTTTTACTATTATGAATAACACAGCTATTCTGTGAATTTTTGTGAGAACATATATTTTCACTTTTTTTGAGTCTTACTATTTTTTAAACACTTTTTTTGTGGGGCAAAGAAAAAAATTTCTAATTTTATTTGAAACTTTCACATATGAAAACCAAAAATAAGTGTATCATTACTTCAGTTTCATACTAGAATACTATTATTAGCAGGCTGATACTTAAACTTTATTTGTTGGAGTTATTTGTTGTTACCATTGCCCCCAAAATGTGCTTTTCAGATTCTCAGTGAAGAGACCAATTCATTTGGTGAATTCTTTTTATCTTTTCATCTCTCACCCTAAAGGAATCTCAAGACATGAAAAAAAAAGAGGAACTATTACCCAAACAAAAATTTTAACCCTTGGATAATTTGATCTCTATAAGTAAATTGCACTTGATTTCGAACCTGAGTCCTGAGAAGCTCAATGATGTAAAATATTAATATTTTTTGGTGACATCTAATGCCCAGTTCAATTCATACTCAACTAAAAGCTTTTATTTCCCTCGACAGTTATACCATTTGTGTGTATGACCCTCAACATTAAAGATTTGGGGTAATAAATCTGTCAGATCTTCAGATTTAATTGAAGTAATTTAAATTCTTTGTTTAAATTCAAGGACAGAATTTGGCCCTTAGTGTTTAATTAGTATTTACTTAACATACTAGAAGTTATAATTGGAATCCTTGTTAGAATGAGATCATCTAAAACATGACTAGTGACTCTCCATAGAAGTCAAGAAAATTTAAAATAGAGAAGAAGAAAATTCAAAAATGCTGTAAAACAGTGGTAAAACTGTTTTCTAATGTGGTCTTGTGGAAGAAGGGGTGGTGTGTGTACTTTTCACTTCTTTTACTATTATAGTTCATAGTTGTCAGAACTATATTTTGTATCATTTACTGTAAACAGGGCACTGAATCTTCTATTTAAAAGAATCTTGTACAAATAAAGCAATAATAATAATATAACACAATCCTGTCTCATAAAAAACTAAGAATTATAAACCTTGAAAAACTGGGTAAAATGTTATAGTTTAAGGAAACTTTTGTGCATTTTAGGTCCTAAATAGAAACTTTTCCAGTTTGATTTGCTTAATTTTGCTATGATTATGTTATGATTATATTAAATACAATAATGTATTTAATAATATAATAAGTAATATCAGCATATAATTTTTGTAACAATCGAGATGAATGTGAGTGCATTCTGAACTTAAGATGTAAATTTCCCCTGCTCATTATATGCCCACCTCTTAGTATTACTTACATTCTTGACTAGGAATAGATAAATGCAAAAGGAGAAGTAAAGGAAAGTAATAAATATTTTTAGACTCTTACAATGAAATCAGTACAAAGCCTGGCAACTTCTGTGTGAAATGTAGTTATTGACTTTAGAAAGAAATATTGTTTACTGTTGCCACACCTACAATATACATACACATAAACACACATGGTTTTTAATATATCTCAATGAACATTATATTTATGATTTTATGAGCTAAAGAAATATTAATTCCTAAATTATCAAAGGAACCAGTAATAACGAATTCAATTCAGATACAGCAAAGCCAGATTAAACAATGATAATAACAGTTCCCAATTACATCCTGGTTCATAACTGTCCAGAAACTGTGGTAGAGTGTTCTTGGATTTCTTATTAACGACTCCTAATAACCTATGAGGTAGGTACTATTGGTATTTACAGAAAAGAAAAGGAATGACAAAAATGCTTATGCCCATTTCCCAATATCACACTCAGTGACAGCTAAGAATGTATATTTTTCCTAAATATATAATTACTTACAGTGTATGCAAATTATTCAAACTAAATTATAACATTTCAATTAAGCTCAAAGCAAAATAATTTGCCAGTTTTTCTTAATAACATCTCTAAGTACCTGGTTGTCCAGGGCCGATAACTCTATTGGCCATCTTCCTTCAGAGACTGGTATGTGATAGGGTATTTTCTTTCCTTTAAAAAGGCAATCTGAGTTGATTATTCTGTGAGTAACTGCTGAAAGCATCCTACCTAGTAAATTTAAATGGTGGAAATGCTCCCTGTGTTTGTACTCAATAGAAGTGAAAGTTCTATTATTTCTGTTATTTGTTTATTGTTTTGGTGCTTTAGTAAAAACTAACCTATTGATATTTACAGTAAGTTAATTATATGATTTTATTAACTAATGGATAACATCAGTAAACATGCTTTCTGGAGAGAAAACTTTGTCATTACCTTCTTCAGAAAGAAAAAAAAAAGAAATCAAAGCAGGGAAAAAGAAGGAGAGGAGAGAGAGAGGGAAAAAAAAAACCCTCAAACACTTGCAAAGAACAAATGTTTGATCATCTCCTCTACTGAAACTAGTATGTATTTATATTAGAAAAAATATAAAATTGCATCAGAATTGCTGATATTTATTAGCTCTGGAAACACAGGGTCCTCATCTGCAAAATAAGACCTCAAATAACTATTGCAGGATCTGTCGCAGGGTTAAGAAAACAATCCATTGGAAGTTAGGCAGAGGACATGTGTTCACTGTCTTTTTCCTCATCATGGGGTGGGTTCATCTGCCAGTTCCCATTTGCTCACTTATTAAATAATACACAATGTCTGCAGAAAAGAAGACAAGGTGAAAGTCACTGGTATTCTTCTTGATTTCTGATATAATATGACCTGAAGTTACATGGAATGGTGAAATGATGCAAGAAAGAAAGATTCTGAGACAATGTCAACCTTCTGAAGGACATGTAGTCTTTTCCCATTTGTAAAGAACGGAAAATTGTGGGGATAACATGATTGCTGGGTTTTTTTCTTGACTAAATATGTGTGACCTTAAGCAAGTTGCTTACCTATTTAATGCTTACTGAGTGTCTTTATCTGTAAAATAGGAAAACATCTATTTTACAGGGTCATTTTGAGATCTCTTTCACACAATTAATATTTAATATTTAATAGACATTTATTGATCATCTATCAAGGACCTGGTTCTTTATTAAGCTTGGGCAATAATTTGGTAAATGAGAAAGAAAGTTTGAGCCCTTATATCAATACAGAAGATAATTATGGAATGCAGTAAGATCCATGAAGGAAATATAAAAAGGGGAGATAAGCTCTAGATAGGATTGTCGATGTCAGTCCTAAAGCAAAAGTAACACATGATCAAGACTGAAAAGGTGGGGACCATTCATCAAGATGTGGAGAAGGGTTCTCCAAGCTTAGGGACTGACAAATGTTGGCCCCCTTGTGGGTGGCAAAGTCTTTCTAGGTAGGAGGAAAGGAAATTCAGCCTTTGGAGTAGAGAAACCTGAATACATATACTTGTCTGGAACTCAGTATTGGTATGAACCATGGTTACTATGCACCTTTATTTCTTCCTCTTTTGGATGCAGTGTTTCTTGTTGCAGTTCATTACACATTGGATGTGTGTGAGTTAAATGCCTTTTAACTCCACAGGACTCTACAGCAAGAGAAGCCTGGTGATTAATTGTACCTGAGGATGGGAATTATACCTCCTGACCTGGTTCAGGAATGAGATGCTAAATGTTGAGGTTAAAGCAATAATTTGAAAAGGGAGATCAGAGACAATGAAATGAAGGCAGAGTGTATTTGGCAAGAAACAAGGATGAAAGTTACTGTGCCTAAAAGGAAAATTGTTTCAAAAACTGCTAAAATAATCCTTATCATGTTCCTTTGCAAAAGAGTTTACCATTTTTATCAAGAGCTAAAGCATATTTCCTCTCATCTTGAATTTGTGCTGACCTTGTGACTCGCTTTAATGAATAAAATACTGCACAATTGGCTGTTATATGAAAAGTCACATGGAAAAGAGGATCTGTATGATAAAAGAAGAAAAGGAAACAAAAGAGAGGAAAGACAAAAAACTGTCATACTACAGGAATTTCAGAAACTCCATTTGCTGTACAAGATGTGAGTGAGACCATCTCATATCCTCCCAGTACAATTGAGCTGTTAGATGCTTCATGCATAATTCCAGGAAAGAGTAGCAGAAGAGATCCATATGAATGTGAGAAATGGCAAATTGTTGTTTTGAGCCATGAAGTCTGGAGACTTCTTACTTAGGAATACGAAACTAAAATAGTAAAGAATCACTCAAATACATTGTGAAGAATACTGATTTTCAAAATAATCTTTTAACTGGATTTTGTTTAAAGTCCAAGAAATTATACTTTTATAATGGTCATTCAGAGCCATCATAATAATTTCATAAATAATTTTTCAAAAATCCAATTTCTAAAGACATGTTAAAATATCGATTGTATAAATTCCAAATTGTCAGACCAAAGACTGATTTATTTCTGTTCATATTAAAAATGCCTTTTACAACTATTTCATGAAAATTATAGTCAGAAGAAATAGTAAGGGTTTAGGTGATAATAATACTAATTATTTTATTGAACATTTAAATGTAGCACTTGCTATGTGACTGGCACAGTTCTAAATGATTTCTATGGATTAATTTATACAATCAAATAAAACTCTGAAAGTACCTAATGTAATCCCTCCGAATAAACTGAGTACCTGAGAGGCTTCCTGATGGGCCTGTGTTTACCAGCTAACAAGCCTTGTGAGAGCCAAACTTCCTACCCACAAAGCCTGATGCCAGAAGTCTGGCTTTTACTCCAGGGCACTGGATTTTATCACCAACTTTATAAGGTGCAGTAAATGCTCAGGATAGAAAAGAGGTCAGTTGATATCACTACTTTCATGACATTCCATGGGCCTGAGCTTTGTCATATCTAATATGACATATACTCTCATCATACATTATTGGAGGTTTTTGACAATGACCTGAAAATTGCTTTTGACAGGTTGGCAACAAAAGTTCGATTTGCAGATAGCCTACTTAAATTTTTTAAATAAAAGATTATCATGGCCTGGATTAGAATATGAACAAAAGATTTTAAGGAATGGACGTTTTGGTGTTCAGAAAGGGTAAACAGAGAATTCACAGCAAAAGTAGTTACGAGAAAGGACTGTTTCTTTTGCTCTTCCTATACGGCCCAAGGGAATTGCACCCCCAGATTCCACCAACATCATCAACATTTTTCACTACTAAAACCTCATTAGATTATCAGGAGATCATTGCCAGAATCTCAGCTTCTTAAAAATAAATGTGTCTATTTTGCAATTCTGCAAAATTTAAATGATTGCTACCTCTTTGGAAGTAGGAAAGATTAGTGTGATTCAGTAAATTGGTTAACTTCTTGATCCTTCAATAAAGTGACATAATAATGTCCATTATTGTTAAAGTTTGTCACTTGCTATGCTTCATAAAACATTGGCTTATTATAGTTAATATCACAGTCAAATTTTCATGTAATTGGCACCAGTAATCAATACATTGTGTGATTCAGAATCAGTCCACAGTTTTTAAAAAATAGCCAAAACTAAGCTGAGTGTAAATCAACTGGAAATAGATCAACTCAGTTAGCACCTATAGTAGCTTTATGACTACTATTTATTATACTTGAGAAATTTTGATTCTTTAGAATAGAATTTCATCTATTATACAATCGATCAACAATTGTATGAAGAAATGTTCAACATCTCTAGTAATTAGAGAAGGGCAAATCAAAACTACTCTAAGATTTTATTTCACTTCACTCAGAATGGCAATTATCAAGAAAACAAGCAACAATATGTTGATGAGGATGTTGGGGGATAGGTACACTAATACATTGCTGGTGAGACTGCAAATTGGTGCAACCACTTTGGAAAGCAGTATGGAGATTCCTTACAAAACTTGGAATGGAACCATTTGACACAGCTATTCCACTCCTTGGTCTATACCCAAAGGACTTAAAATCAGCATACTACAGAGATGCAGCCATATCAATGTTTAAAGCAGCTGAATTCACAAGAGCTAAACTGTGGAACTAATCTAGATGCCCTTCAATAGATGATTGGATAAAGATATTGTGATATATATGTATGTATGTATGTGTGTGTGTATATATATATATATATATATATATATATATATATATATATATATAAT